>NW_006800113.1:1202886-1342318 GCF_000485575.1 Poecilia formosa
TGGGTCCAGCTCTTCCTGTTTACTATGGGTTCCTGATCACAGCGGGGCTCCAGGTTTCTGGCTCTAATGCTTCCAGGTCCAGAGGGAACAGCGTGGGCTATTTGTGAAGAACTGGCACGCTCGCACTTTAAAATTGGACGGCTAAAATCTTAGTGATGCAATGAATAATTGATCTTTTGCCATTTTTCTTTGTCGATGGCATTCTGTAGCATTTTTTTTAATATTTGTGACTATTTATGGGTATTGCATAACAAATATGGCTGTTTATTCTTTAAAAATCATCAACCTGAGTCGGTATTTAAGGAATACTTTCAGGCACCCCTTGTCTTTTATACCAAACTTTTAGTAATTCAGAATTTCCGAGTTACTTTCTAAAGCTAAAGTGATGAGATGTTTAGCAATGTTGGTGGTACATTTTAAAAAAAAACATTTACTGTTCTGATTTTACCTTTTTAAAGTTTTAGAGTTAAATCAATGGCAATAGCACTTCAACAGTTCAATGTGGGGACAAGATGTAGCTAAACACAGAATCCACATGTAATTGACAAGACAAACTAATGACGGGGTAGTTTGTGTAAATACATCCAGTAGTTTGCAGGAGTAACTACAGAGGTAACTTTGCGTCTGACTGCTCTCATGCATGTTTGATGCTGCGGGGATGTTGGCCTCTGAGGGCTGATCCCTGATGGGCTGCCTCCGCTCTCCGCCATTGTAAGAAAAGATGCGGATGCTGAGTGAGGCGGACAGATACAGAGCCTCTGCACTCTCCCCATCCTCCTCTCCGTACCGCACATGTTTCCCTCCCAACTATAAATACGCTCCTGAAATCCTCCACATCCTGAAACTCAAAACGCCGATAAAAGTTTATTATCGCGCTCCAGAATGGCTTAAAGTCTCCGGTTACACCTGAAGGCCGAGGCGGCTCCGGGTTACGAGTCTAGCTTTTATTTTGCAAAGACGTTTTTTATTATTTGATTAAATGCAGACGGGCTTTTATGTAAAAAGCTCAAATCCAGATGAAAGCGGAGCATAATCGATATAGCAGGGATTGTCTTCGAGGCCGTCCAGGTTGTGGCGAGGGAGGGAGAGAGGGAGGTGAGAAAACCAATAAAGAGGCATCACTGGGAAAACTGGCAGCAGCAACAGACGCCTGCCGTTCTGCTCACTGCAGCAGCTGATGACGAATTAAGACCTGTTTTTGCTAACTTTAACCCTAAACAGTTATTTATTAGGGTGCTATTAATAGCGACATGATGCAAAATCCAGTTACTGGGATTTGAATCGTCTCAGATCAGTGATCGTTTTTTTTTTTTTACGCAAAACTAAGAACCACCATTTTCAAGTGATGACAAATTAGTTAGCAGGATGTGGTTTGAGATAAAGGTCACAAACAAACGCTTTGATGCATAAATATGTACAACCTTGTAATTCCTTCATTTTCAGTCGGGTTTAAATCTACTGCTGCTGTGAAATAACCTGCAGCACATATGTTTTGGTTTGATTTTCAAGTTCTTTTAAAGCACATGCCTCAAGGTAGAAGGACATGCAAAAAGGATGTTGGGTGAAGCAGACGAAGCAGGCAGGTGGGAGAGGAAAGAGGGAACAGGAGCTCTGTGGGGGCGACTTAATTTGGCAAGCCGTTAGCTTTCATGTCCTCTTTCACTGAAAGGAAGAAATCTGTCTATAAGATTGGACATGATACCGTTTTAAAATCTGTTCATGGTACAGCTGGATGCTGATAGAAACTAAATGACTAAATGTGACTTTTGCCACATTTAAACAAATACTTGTATTTTCTCATGCCATCTTTGTCTCATATTAAAATTTGCTTGCCGATCTGAAACGCCAAGTGTGGGGGAAAAATAAGTAAACATAAATCTGTTTATCTCCATCATTTAGTTTGCTCGTTAATTAGAAGTCACAAGATCTAAATAAATGCAGCCTCTTGACACTCGATCTCATTCAGTGGCCACAGATTACTGTTGACTTTTATCAGCCCCTTGTGATCGTCTTTGCGTGTGTTCATCGGCAGGCTGTTTTAGCGAGGAATTAAAAATCTCCCAGAGTTTGTTGGTTCAGGTTGCTGGAGGTGGCAGACTTTATGAAAACAAAAGTGGGGACTGACTGAAGGAAGAAAACAAGACGGGAAGGATTGAAGTTAAGCGGATTCCCTGATTAAGTGTGTCTCTCACTCAGTCTCGGATTAAATAACGCCGTTATTCTAGTTTTCTTTTGCAAAAGCTTGAATTGAGACATAATTAATCAAGCTAAGATGGTGCTGAAAACTGATATGAGGACATGTTCATATAATGTTTTTCTTTGTTATTCAACACTATCCGCTAACAGCAGACGACCTGATTTTCTACATGCTTTAAATAACATTCAAATGAAATGTAACTCAGATTTTCATGTATTCTGAGGCTTTGTTTCTATTGTTTTGGAATAGAAACCTCAGCATCACAGATCCTCCACCATACATAACAGTGGGCATAGGATGAGTTTTCTTTTATTTATTTTTTTTTTTACATATTGGTAAAACATATTTGATATTATCAATAAAACCTCCAAAGTAAGATATTTTTTTTGTGTGTGTGTTTTTAAGCACATTTGTTTTATTACTTAAAAGTGCAAAAAAAAAAAAAAAAACTGACATAGTCTGGATGTTACTTGAGGCTTTGTCATTAATTGTGTTTAATATTAAATGTTAGATTGACTGAATACGTGAAATTGATGTGGATAATTTTCCTTGTTGTATTGAAAAGAGAATCACAGTGCCAGACCAATGGATGAAACTTCTCATTCTCTTATCACGCTGTGAAAATGTGTGTGTGTGTGTGTGGTGGGGGGGAGAGTGTGTGGACACGTTTCCTGCCGCATTCCAGGCTGAGTCACATGCACATCCTTGTATCCGTGGCAACAAAAACTCTCATTCATTAAGAACAATTCGCTAACTCATTGTAGCCCTCTGTAAATGTCTGAGAAGCCCACTGGGGTCGATTTAGACTGAATAAATAGAGCAGACACACTAAAAACAGGCATGTTTGTGTTGAAGTTTGACGTTTATTTATTTATTTTCTGTCTTCTTCCTCCTGCAGTGTGCTGGAGAGGAGAACTGTGTGGACACCAGGACGGTTTATATCGGACATAAGGAACCTCCTCCAGGAGCTGAGGCCTTCATTCAGCAGAGGTTTCCAGATAACAGAATAGTTTCCTCCAAGGTCGGTGAAAGCATAAAGACACAAAAACATGTCTCTCTTCAGCCTTCACTGTGTGGCTGATTTATACTTTGCAACAGAACGCTGGATTAAAACGTTTCTGTAAAAGAAACAGTGTTTCACCGACTTTCTGACTGAAAGGAAAACACTTTGTCATGTTTTTTCTTTGCTGTTTTTGTTTCTGCTGATCAATTGCTTGTTTGAATTGACACACAGATTGAATATTTCACCTCTTGTGTTTCCAGTACACTTTTTGGAACTTCATCCCCAAGAACATGTTTGAGCAGTTCAGGAGAGTGGCCAACTTCTACTTTCTTATCATCTTTCTGGTTCAGGTAAAAATACATTTCATATTTTGTGAAAGATCAGTGGTTTATATGTATATAGTACGTGCCATTTCATTTTTTTGTATAACTGTCGAATAATTTAGTAATCGATTAATCGCTAACTGGAGTACAGACTAAAAATAAAAATTTGCTGAAAGAACAGATTTGATGCATTTCCTCATAAATTATAAATTTTCACAGACAAATTTGCTCCTTAAATGTCAAATATTCCAATTTTTTGAATATTTTTCTGTCATTGCAAAGGTTGCCTAGTTTGTCAGGTTTAGTTCGTTTAGTATTTTCCTACAAAGCTTAGTTTTCATTGAATTTAATACTCATTAGCATGCGATTATGTCTATGATCAAACTGGGTAGTGGATGCTCAGCAGAGCTTCTTGGATGGATTGTTACTTCCTGCAGCATCTGGATTAGTTTCTTGTCATTGAGAAAATAATCCAGCATATTCTTTCTTGAGGAAAATGTTTACTGTTATGTACAGCAGTCAGGCTGCAAGAAAAGTGAAAGAAACATTTATGTTTAACTCTAAGTAACAAAAGGTAACTTCAGCTATTCATGATAATAAAAGGGGGGAAAGATATTCGGCATTTATGATTCAGATATGACTGTTTTTAGCTTTGTGTAATTTAGTCTTTCATCATTATTTCGTGTTTGTGACTGCAGCTAATCATCGACACTCCCACAAGTCCCGTCACCAGCGGGCTGCCGCTCTTCTTTGTCATCATTGTGACGGCCATTAAACAGGTGAGACCTGATCGTTCTGCTTCATATGTCCACATCAGCTTCAACTCCACACATCAGACACTCCTTCCTCTGTGTGTCCCGCAGGGCTATGAAGACTGGTTGAGACACAAAGCAGACAAAGCTGTCAACCAGTGTCTGGTCCAGGTGGTGCAGCACGGGAAAGTGAGCCGCAAACACAGTCGCAAGCTTACGGTGCGTGACTGTAACTCGCTCTGATCGTATTTATCGGTAAAACTTTAGCAGAAGCTAACCAGAGCAAAGAAGCTTCCTGGAATCGGTGGGTTAATGAGCTTCATCTTCTCTGTCCTTTCAGGTCGGAGATGTGGTGTACGTGAAGGAAGACGAGTCTTTTCCGTGCGATCTCATTCTTCTCTCCTCGTCCCGAGATGACGGGACGTGTTACGTTACAACGGCCAGCCTGGACGGGGAAAGCAGCCACAAGGTGGGATTTATGCAGATATTTCATGTTTTTTACATTTAATCTGTTGCAGATTGCACAAAATAAACTTATGGTGAAGTCAAAGTAAAATTATACATGGATTCTAAATTTTAAAAAAAGTGGCTGTATGTTCCTGTTAATTTCTGCTTTAGACACTTTCATGTTTCAAATTTGCACAGATATGTCATATTTCTGGGTAGTTCAGACACAAACAAGTAGCATTTGATCTTGGCTTCATACTTTCTCCTGCTTTGTTTTTACCACTTACACTCTTTCTGCTCTTCAGATATGAACTTAACCTTTTTTCCACAGACGTACCATGCAGTTCAAGAGACCAAAGCTTACAAAACAGAGGAAGAGGTTAACTGCATCCATGCCACCATAGACTGTGAACAGCCGCAGCCAGACCTGTACAAGTCAGTGCAACAGACACACACAGTTTGAATTGACATCAGAAACATGTCTGACCTCACGTCTTTTCTGCTCTTTTCTGTCCAGATTCAGGGGCAATATCAACATTTACATGGGAAATGAGCCTGTGTCCAGGTACGCCAAACATAACAAGAAAACTGCCTCTAGTAAACATCCATACGATTCAGTTTGTTTCTGTCTGATTTTTAGGACATTGTGAAACTCTAATTTTCATTTTATGAAGTTATTATGTGATTCTTTAAAATATAATCTCTTCATCTGCAGCGTTCTAGATTTTTGCAGGTTTTGCATCAGAGTTGACTGTTAATTTGGCCTGATTGTAGTTTTTTTGTCAAGTATATCATTTGATTTGTTTAGTTTTGGTTTTATTAGATTATAATACATTTCAATGCAAGATTTTAGAGCGGCAGTGTAAAGATTTGTGGATTTATGAATGTAGAGTAGTACTTTGTGTGACATTTCATTGTATTTGGATGCAGCAGAAAATTTGATTTTGTTTTTTTTTTTTTTAGTTTCTTCATCTGGTTTTGTAATGATAATTATTCTCTTCATTAATGACCAAAGCAACGACCTTAAAAAAGTGTTTGTCCTCCGTAGATCTTTGGCGTCTCAAAACCTGCTGCTTCGCGGAGCGACGCTTAAAAACACTGAATATATCTACGGTAACGCACAAAACGCACCGGAATCTTTACATGTGATTTAGTGATTTGTGTGTTTTAAAACTGCGTTCTTACTGCATTAAGGTGTCGCTATCTACACTGGCATGGAAACCAAGATGGCTCTCAACTACCAGTCCAAATCTCAGAAGCGATCGGCGGTGGAAAAGTAAGCCCTCCCTCCCCACCATCTCCCAGTCCTTCAGTTTTAATTTTAGAAACCGCCTTGTTTAGCTCCGTCTGATATTCTCCATCAAAGCTGCAGCCTGATCATCTTCTTTTCTCACACTGGATTAGATAATCGTCTAATTTTTGCTTAATGCCCATCTGTTCACATCTCAAATCTTTTATTCACTGACTGCTGGTTTGTGAGTCTCAGCGGCTCGCTGCAGAGACTCAGTCTATTTCTTTCCATCTGCCACTGATGGAGTCTTCTGTCCAGATGGCTCGTAGGTGGATCTCATTTGCAGTTTGCTACTGTCGTTTGGCATTTGTCTTCCTTTTAACCAAAATTAACTCGGCTCGACGTTGTGAATGTTTTTTTTATTTGGCCAGTTCTTTATCTGCACCTGTCTGACAGTTTTTTCTGCTGTGGATTTCTCAGTTATTTGATTTAGTAGCAGTGTCTATGTGGAGAAATATGAATAAAATATTAATTGATTTAGCACAATTTGTTCTTCCTAAAACAAAACTTGCTGTTGGGAATCGGTAATGAATACACATCACTTTATGTAACAGTGCAGATTGGAAAGTTTGTAAATTATTTTGTGCTTTTTTTTTGTGATTTATTTGAGCTGCTTGTTTGTCAGGCTGAGAGTATTGTGCAACAATAACTTAAAAGAATTAATAAAAACAAGAATTATCATAAATTTTAATTTATTAAATGTTTGTGTAATATTGACATTTCTTTGATAATTTGAAATATTAATGTGACGTAAGGGAATACATACCTTTTTTGTGGCACTGTATGTAATATGTAAATAAATGATTAAAATCAGAAAACTGGACTGTTCAGACTAAAATAGCATTCGTCTTTATAATGAATTCTCAGCAGCTGCTCGTTGTCTCCCCCTGCAGGTCAATGAATGCCTACCTGGTGGTCTACCTGTGCATCCTCATCAGCAAAGCCGTCATCAACACGGCGCTGAAGTACGTGTGGCAGGCCGACCCCAACAGAGACGAGCCGTGGTACAATGGGAAGACGGAGAGCGAGAGGCAAAGACACGTTGTGAGCTTTCAGCTAACTTCCTCTAGACCCGACGGAACAAATTCTTCATCATTTAAGTTTCTGAGGCTCCTCTTCGTCGCTTTCCTCTTCAGCTGATCAGGGCGTTCACGGACTTCTTGGCCTTCATGGTGCTGTTCAACTACATCATCCCTGTCTCCATGTACGTCACCGTGGAGATGCAGAAGTTCCTGGGGTCCTACTTCATCATGTGGGACGATGAGATGTTTGACGAGGAGCTGGGCGAGCGAGCCGTGGTCAACACGTCGGACCTGAACGAGGAGCTGGGCCAGGTAGAGATCCACTGGGGAAACGTCAGATGCTTTAAGTACAGGAAAGTAAAGGTGCGGTAATCAACTCTGCTCTTTCCAGGTGGAGTACGTCTTCACGGACAAGACGGGGACTCTGACCGAGAACAACATGGAGTTCATAGAGTGCTGTGTGGACGGAAACGTTTACGTACCTGATATCATCTGTAATGGACAGGTAATAATAAAATGGTTACTATTCACAGAATTATTATTCACAGAAAGTTTGCCAAATTATGTTGAATCCCTCTGATCCAAATAGACAAATAAACAATTGCATTTATTTGTAGAAAATTTCAAGGAACCAAATTGTAAAATTTGTGGTTTTGTATCATCAGTGCTGATTAGCTGTTTGTTTTTATTAAATTAATGCTGATTAAAATGTGAACCTGATTAAATTTTGTTGCTCTAATATCTTGAGTCCAAAAACACTCTGTATGGCTTAGTAATTGGAAAAGTAAACCAGAAAAGAAAGACAAATCTTAAAAATAGTAACTTTCACTTGAATTTGTTGTTGCCAGGTGATGCCTGGTGCTGCTGGCATCGATATGATCGACACATCGCCAGGGCCTGAAGCCAGGGTGAGTGAATTCCCTCCCTGACGGTTTTAGGGTGTGTGTGTGTGTGTGTGTATGTGTGTGCGTAACAGCTCTGTTCGTCCACCACAGGAGCGTGAGGAACTGTTTTTCCGCGCCTTGTGTTTGTGCCACACGGTACAGGTGAAGGAGGAGGAGACGGTGGATGGGATCAAACATGGCATCCACCAGGGCAAGTCCTCCTCCTTCTACATCTCCTCTTCGCCAGACGAGGTGGCGCTGGTGGAGGGCATGAAGAGGTGGAGCAGACAAACGCATGAAGAATTAAGATTCCCCCCCGACCCCAACTCATTTAGTCACTCACTCCTGTTAAAACGCTCTGTGCTGCAGGCTGGGCTTCACCTATCTGCGGCTGAAGGACGGTCAGATGGAGATCTTAAACAGGGAAGATGAGATAGAGAGGTTAGTGTGACCCTAAACACTCACCACGTCTGGATTGTTTTTTTTATTTAATCTGTCTCACACAGTTTACAAAACGATTTAATTAGTAATACAGAGAGAAATGCATGAAAATTTCAAACTTCTCAATGTTGTGCATATTCGCAATTCAATTAGTGTTCCAGCTGGGATAAGAAGATTGCTTTGCATCATGTTTGACCTTTTGTTTGAGGTTTCCTCTGTAGATTCTAAAGGTTTTTGTCCATGATTCACAAACTCAGCTGCAGTTATTTTGCTCTGTATTTTTAACGGCAGGTTTGAGCTGCTAGAAGTTTTAACTTTTGACTCTGTGAGACGGAGGATGAGCGTCATCGTCAGGTCCAGCACGGGTAACGCATCTAAAACTGTATACATATCTTGTTTATTTTTATGCTTTAGTGTTTTTTTTTTTCTCCTCTTACTCTGTTTTTTTTTCTGTTTTTGTGAGCAGGTGAGCTGTACCTGTTCTGCAAAGGAGCCGATTCCTCCATCTTCCCGAGAGTGGTTTCAGGAAAGATGGAGCAGATCAAAGCGCGGGTGGAGCGAAACGCAGTGGTAAGGACAAAAACACAACACATAGTCACCCATCCACATTTCCTCAGAAACCCTGAGAATAACTTGAAGACGTTCTCATAAGAAGCAGTTTTGAGCTGTAAAGGTTGCACAGCGTTTGTGGTTTCCACAGCTACATCCTGACCACAGTTTCCAAGGTTACCACAAGAGGTGAATCAGTGAAGCATGGCCCACATCAGCCAAATTTTCTCTGTAAACGTTATAAATTTTCACTTTTTATTAATATGGAGTTGAGTTTGATTAAATGTAAGCAATCCAAGGGGTGTGAATACATTCACAAGTCATATTGCAAACATTTTACATTTTACAGAACCTAATTTAAAAAATTCAAATGGTTAAAGTCCAATCTGATTTAACGGTGGAGACTGACCACTCGTGCAAATCCAATCAGTTTTGTCTGATTTCAAATGTAATAAGATATTTGCACTAGAAACTAGACAAAAATAACTGTTAAGATTTTGTTTTTGCAGTTTAAAAACAATTGTTTGTCTAAAAAATATTTACTAATGTTAAAATATCACTTCTTTAAAATGACATTCTAAAGAAACAGGTGTGACTGTTTGAGAGTGTGGTTTCAGGTCAGTGTGTCTGTTCAGCTGAAGTAGATCAAGTGAATTAAAGTAGCTGTAAAAACCAGGTCAAAAAGAGGTTCCTCTCTCTTTCTCTCTCTGAGTGATTGCAGCAGCAGATAGTTCACAGCTTTCAGTGGCAATGGAAATGTAGGTTGTGGGTGTTGAACAAGTGAGCCCGGTGCCCACACACTGCACCCTACATTACTCAGAGCTGACAGCGAATGCCTTTATGTTTCAAAGCCTTTTCCGTGTCTGTCTGTGTTCCCTCCAGGAAGGCCTGAGGACTCTCTGTGTTGCTTATCGGCGGCTGAGTCCGGAGCAGTACGAGCAGGTCTGCCACCTCCTTACTAGGGCCAAGTTGGAATTTCAGGACCAGGACAAGCTGGTGGCCGAGGCGTATGACCTCATCGAGAGAGACCTCATCCTGCTGGGAGCCACCGCTGTAGAGGACAGGTAGAGAGTGGTGTAGCATTAAAACTCTGCAAGCCCCAATATCCCAAAGCAGGGTGCTCCGGTGCAGCAAAAACCAACCCAGCACAAGTTTTAAAGGAACTGTTCTGAACAAAATGTGACCTGCGCATGTTTCTGTAAAAATATTATTAAAAAAAAGATGTTTGCTTTCTTTATCTCATTATCCCCACATTGTTTTCTGAATTATGTGGTTAAAGTAACAAATCTAATTTAGTTTTTCTCAGCAATTCCAAACTCTATTTCAATAATCTTGGTATCAAAATAAAGCTAAAACTTGGAAACTCCATCAGAAGTGTAAATGTCAAAGCAGATGCTAGTTTAAGAGAAAATGAGATAACATAATTTTGAAAATGTTTTTGCATTATACATTATATAAACCTTTTAGAACCATTATGAACAAGACTACAAACATTTGGAAACCATTGATCCACCTGTGGATGTTACCTGTGCAAAGAAAAACAAATATCTAGGTGTTTTTCTCTTGGCACATGTTGGCACCATTTATAAAACTGGGAATTTCCTGTGTTTTTACGTAATAAACTCAAATTAGTTTTTATATGTGTAAAATTGCTTGTTTTTGACATATATATATTTGAAATGCACTCATTTTCTATCAAATTATAATGCGAAAAAATAGAAAATTGCTGTATTTGACTCCAAAATATATACTTTGTTTCATACTACCAGGGTTACGATGTCGACTCAAAAGCTCAGATTCTTTTTATATGCTTTTTGCCAATAGTCTGATGTTTCTTAAACCCGTACCCAGGCTGCAGGAGAAAGCTGCAGATACCATCGAGTCTCTCCACAAGGCGGGCATGAAGGTGTGGGTGCTGACCGGAGACAAGATGGAGACTGCGGCTGCTACCTGCTACGCTAGCAAGCTGTTCCGCCGCAGCACCCAGATCCTGGAGCTCACCACCAAGCGGACGGAGGAGCAGAGCCTGCATGACGTCCTGTTTGAGCTGAGCAGGACGGTGCTCCGGCATTACGGAAGCATGCCGCGCGACGCCTCCTCTGGGTGCGTGTTTGTGACCACAATTGATTCTGTTCTGCTTTATTTAAATAGAAATGCAAAGGATGGAAATATGAGACCATCCAACCATTGGTCTGTGGCGTCTTTCCAGTTTATCCAGTGAGTACATCGACTATGGCCTGATAATCGACGGCGCCACCCTTTCCGCTGTAATGAGGCCCAGCCAGGAAGACTCCAACTCAGGGAATTACAAAGAGATATTCCTGGAAATCTGCCGCAACTGCAGTGCGGTGCTCTGCTGTCGAATGGCTCCTCTTCAGAAAGCACAGGTAGAAATTATTCTGTGAGGCGTTAACATGGTAAATCCAGTCGGTGCAACGACAACAATCGCTGGCGTTTTTTTTTTTTTTGTTTTCAGATAGTCAAGATGATCAAATCGTCCAAAGAGCACCCGATCACCCTCGCCATTGGAGATGGGGCAAATGATGTTAGCATGATCCTGGAGGCCCACGTTGGCATCGGTTGGTGTTTATCCAGCATAAGCAAACAATGAAAACACAACTGAACATTTAATAGTTGCATACTACTTTGTTTTAATCCTTTACAGCTTGTTAGTGTTTGTGTTGCTTTTTATTCCTTGGTTTGTTTTCACCGGCCTCGTTGGTTTTAATCACTGCTACATTTTTTCACATTGCAACCACAAACTTTGGTGTGTTTTATTAGGTTTTATAAGACGGACCGTGTGGTTTATCACTGCAAAATAAAAAAAAATATATATATAAGATTTTTACAAATTAAAATTGAATTGATCCTTTCTGAGTCGATACTTTCTACAATTTCAGCTACAAATATTTTGGGTATGTCTTTAAACAAATACAAACAATTTATTTTTTTCTTTTCACCCATGCTTTATTCAAAATATTTCAGCAAATTGTCAATTTGACTCAGGTTTGGGCACCATTTCAAAGCATTTCTCCAGGTAACTTTAGCTAATGCATTTAACTGCAGTGCTGACGTGTTTTGTTTGCTATACGTTTCACTCTAGGCATTATGGGTAAAGAGGGTCGCCAGGCAGTAAGAAACAGTGACTACGCTATCCCAAAGTTTAAACACCTCAAAAAGATGCTGCTTGTTCATGGACACTACTACTACATACGCATCTCTGAACTTGTGCAATACTTCTTCTACAAGGTAATCCGCATTGTATTTATGCTGTTTATTTTATGCCAAAACTCATATTTGAGACATTTATACGTTCCTTTAATCTCATAAACTTTCTTCTTCTCCCCCCCCCCAGAATGTTTGTTTCATCTTTCCCCAGTTCCTCTACCAGTTTTTCTGTGGCTTCTCCCAGCAGGTTGGCAATGACAAAATGTCAAAAACCGATGTAAGAAATTCAGAAATAAAGATAAAAAGACGAGCGCGGGTCTGTTTTCTCTACAGCCGCTGTACGACACGGCTTACTTGACTCTCTACAACATCAGCTTCACGTCGCTGCCCATCCTCCTCTACAGCCTCATGGAGCAGCACATCAACATGGACATCCTGAAGAAGGAGCCAACGCTTTACAGGTGGGTTGGTTTTTAAAGTCTGGGTTTTTCCAGGTCTGGATTTGCATGGAGGAGAGTAGTAGGAGACAGAAGGAGTGTGAGAACAACAGCTTCCTAATCCTATCGTAGCTTTACCGTAGGGGTAACTTTTAGTTTTAGGAAAAATAAAGATGAAAGATGTAGGTAATAAAACAAATTAACTTGGTGAATGTTTTAAAATAAAAACGTATGGAATGTGAAGATTTCTACTTAAACCAGTGAGTTTCTAAGTTTGATTGTGAATCTTGTTTTCATCATCAGAGACATAGCCAAGAACTCATTACTAACGTGGCCCATCTTCATATACTGGACTGTCCTGGGTGTGTATGATGCCATTGTGATGTTCTTTGGTGCTTACTTCCTGTTTGACAACACCACCTTCACCAGCAACGGACAGGTAACGCCGACGCCTCCATATCAGCCCCTGTCTGACAAACGCTGTTTCATTCTTGAGGACATCTAAATAATATCTGTTCAATTAGGACAACTGATGTCTTTCCAATTTTCCACTTTTGCCATTTTTTGATTTGTCTCCAACTCAGATAATGGTCATTTATGTTTTTGTTTAAACATTGTAATTATCTGATTATTGCTTATGTTTCACCACCTTTTGGACATATCTAACATTTGCTGGTAGCCCTTAATTTTTGTTCCTATTCTGTAAATTGAAACACTAACACTATAAGCATATTCAGTGGTAATCCACTTAATATTGCTTTTATCTATTCTACTGAATACACCTAGGCAGTAATAGTAGATGATCTTACAAGTTGGATAAAAGCTGAAATCTAAATAGGTTCTCGGATCGCTGCTCAAAATAAAGTAGCATTTCTGTCATCTTCTTCTGTTATGTTTGAGTTTCTTTTCATGATTTCTTTTAACCACCTTAAGTTGCTCCTTTGCTACAAATCTTTTTTTTAAAATCTCATTTGGGGTTTTTTTTTCCTCAGCTACAAAGTTTGTTTTTCTTCCTACCTCTTTATTTTTCTTCTTATACTCTTACCTTTGTGTTGCTTTTTCTTTTTGCTTGTCTTTCTTCCTCCCAGCTAATGACAACCAACACACAGATGGTAAGCCTGTCCCTGTCTCTCTGCCACCTCACCATAGTTTCACCCTCAAGCTCCCTGTTTCTTCCCCCATCTAACATACTGATGGAGAGCAGCATTCACTTTCATCTCATGCCCATTCCTTTAAGCTTGTAGATTTATTAAAGGCATTTGTGTTGTTCGCAGACTTCTCTGTGCTTCTTTTATGCGTTAACTTTATGTTAAATGAGTGGATGAATAAGAAACTACCACTTTTTATCATCTTAGACATTATTCATCCTTCATATAAACATATTTCACAGCTAATGAGCCTTAGAAAGAGGGATAATACTTTAAACAAAAGTGCATTTTAAAGGATGTTTGTAGAAAATGAAAAATTATTAACTCCAATGTATTCTCAGATCTTTGTCATTTTTACATTAGATGTTCTCTATGCATGTGTTAAAGGAATAATTCAGGAATTTTGAAGCAATATTCTGTTGAAGCAGAACATAAACGGATGAGCAGGTAATAGTTTACCTGCAGAAGCTGATGCTCTTGGCCTTTTTTAACCAGATGTTTTGACCCTAGATGCTAATGCTAACAGCTAGTCAGACAGCACTCAAGACCAAAGTGAACTTCTAAAGTTTTATGATTCTTTAAACTGTTCTCATGTTTGCATTATACAGTTACCAAAAGGAACTTTCTTTTAAGAAAAGTGGACTTTAGTAGACTGCTTTGTTGTTGAAGATTTTAAAGTTTTTCTAGATCTAAAATATAATATGTGCACTTTAAACAGAAGCCATTGTTTTTCTTTTCTTTCTTTTTTTTTACATGAGAATTGGAGGTAGAAGGTGGTGCATAAAAAGTTTCATTTTGTCATTTTGAAGAAATTGTTAAATATTTCCAGAGGTCATCAAAGGTCAACCAGCCCCCCTCCATTCACAAAATCAAACACAATTTGGTTCATTCAATTGTGCTACATTTGTGCAGCAACAATTTTGTAGCAGGGTTCCACTGTAATGTTTTTGATTTTTACATTGACTTACTGTTAAATCAGACAGAGATGTAGATCTGCTCAAAATTGCCTCAAATGTTCCATTTTGTGTACAAGTTTCATTCAGGAAGATCTTTGGTGGTGCACCACCTCCAGCTTCCATTTCCTGTCAATAATAATCAGGTTCAGTGTATCTTCTGACAGACGTGGTGCCAGCTTAAAAGTCGGAAGAAAATTGGGTTTGCAGTGTTAAATTAGTCAAACTTGAGTTGTTTTAGGAATGTAGAAGTACGCTTTACCATTTTCCATCCATCAGTCATCTGATGACCTGCTCCTCACCTTATTATTGTTACCTGCCATCTGTTTGATTGATTGATTCCTTTCTGAAGCAGTGCTCCTAAAGACAGGTGCATCTCAATAAATTAGAACATCATTAATGCACACAAAAACATTTATTGCATTATTGAAATAAACAGTACTAAAAATGATATTGTGCCCCAAATTACCATTTGTTGTGGAAAATTCCCAAGAAGCTGAACACTTCCTCAAAACTGTGATTTAGGCCCACTAAGCAGCAGTTCAGGTTTTTCTGATGTTCTTGGTTTAGGTGTTCCCTGTACAATGTTCTCCTTCCACACAATTTTCCAATAATATCCTTAAATGCAGTGCTCATCTTGCTCTTTTTATTGAGGAGTCAATCGATGCTTGCTGAACAACAGTCAAGGCAGCAATCTTTACTGTGACTGATTTTATTTTGAACACAGATTAAAAAGTCAAAAATAAAACAAGAAAACAAAAAAATCCCAAAAAGGAGTAAAAAAAAAACATATTCTCATACCTCCACTACCTGCTTTTATATTCAAGTACAAATTTGTGTTATTCACACATTTGATACAATTCAGATTACAACATCTACAAACAAGATTGTGTAGACCACAACATGTAAAAAAATAAAAATTGATAAATATTCACATTTTCTGGGAAACAGTTTTTTTGGTTTGTTTGTTTTTAAATGGCCAGAAATAAAAAGATTTCTTTGGGATGCACCTGTGTACCGTAACTAATTTTCAACAAGTAGCAGCTATAATGTAGACTGTCACACATTTTACTGTTTCATGGCATCACACTAACCCTTCATGTTATTGACTCTGATTGCATTTAATACAACAAACAGAGAAGTGACAATAACAGCCGCTGACGCGTTTTATCTGCAGATGTTTGGAAACTGGACATTTGGGACTCTGGTCTTCACTGTACTCGTTTTCACCGTTACATTCAAGGTAACGCAATAATAGCAGGTTATGTTAAAGCTGCCGTTACGAGCGGACATTTACCTGTCCTGTTTTCTTTTAGTTGGCTCTCGATACTCATTACTGGACGTGGATCAACCATTTTGTCATCTGGGGCTCGCTTGTCTTCTTTGTAGTCTTCTCTCTGCTGTGGGGAGGAATTATTTGGTAAATTAAAAATGCATATATAGCATATTGCTTTATAAATAACTATGTTTGTGTCTAATTTCTTTTCTTTTCTTTCCTCCAGGCCTTTCCTGAACTACCAGCGGATGTACTACGTGTTCATGCAGATGCTGTCCAGCGGTCCGGCCTGGCTCAGCATCATCCTGCTGATCACAGCCAGTCTGCTGCCGGATGTGGTGAAGAAGGTGTTCTGGAGGGCGCTGTGGCCCACCACCACTGAACGCATACAGGTGCGTACTACACACACACAAACCTCACCTACCGTCTCGCATATTTACTCATTAGAGGTACCTGTTGTACAGGTAACGCCTGTTTAGTTGTGTTGTCAGCAGGCTTCACAATCATTATAAATCATAACAAAACCATTCACTTTGAAGAGAAAATGTAAATATCTTTTTTTGTCTCTTGGTTATTTTCACTAAATGAAATATCTAAAGTAGAACAACTTCCATCGACACCTGTAGTTATGAATGAACAGGTTTCACTGCAAACTACTGATGTTTGCAGTAACTTTTATTACCAGTGATGACGTATGTAGAACCGGTAATTGTGCCTGAGCAGATGAACGCCAGGCCGGGTTACGTCCCTGCTGTGGTGGCTGCCAGCCTTTAATCCTTTGTGTCCTTTGCTCCTTTTATTACTTAGATAAGTACAATGTTTTATTTTTAACTGCTAACACTATGAATGTCTCACTTATGAAGAATCATGTGTCGCTACTCTGAGTTTCCTTTGATAGAAACGTTTGACTCTACTTTGAATAATATGTTACACACTGCAAAAACATATAAGCTTGTTTTAAGTCCTTAATATTGATGGAAAAAGTAATGAGTGAAGTAATCTGCCAGTGGAAATAGACATTTTTCCCATATTTCTAGTTAAAATGTGTTGTTCCAATGGCTAACTATGTCACTCATATCTTCCACTTTTTCATCAACATTAAGAAGCTTATTTATACAAGCTCCTATATCTTACTGAAAAGTTACTTCCAAGTTATTTGTCTCTTACATAAAATGTAATAAAAATACTTAGATAAGATTTAGACTTTTCAGAGATACTGTAAATATTTTGAGTTTGAGATGCTATCAAAACATCTATAGTGGCACATGAAGCTCATCTCTCCATTGAATGACCTCTTGTGTGTTTTAAGAAAAAAAGAGAGATCTCTATTACTGAGACTTAATTATTTATTAAAATTAATACAAAATTGTAAACCACATTTATGGTAATAAGCTAACAGTCACTCATTTCTGCTTCCACTCTCTTAAAACTGATGGTGTGACCTTTTGACCTACAAAGTTGTAACTCTTTCCTTTTCCTCCTCCCTCCACCCTGCTGGCTCCTGCTCCTCCTCTACCCCCCTCTCTCCTCCTCTGTGAAAGGCTAAGCGTCGGTGCCTTGCCTCCGAGCCTTCCACCATCTTCATGCTGTCTCAGACCTCCAGCAGAATCAGTTTCTAACCCCCGTCCTCCATGAGGTGATCCTCTGCCTTTCCTCTTCCTGTTCCATTGTCGCCCTTTTCCTGCATCTCCTTCCGGCTTCCTTTGTACGCTGTCAAGCCCGTGCTTTTTTTCTTTTCCAACTGCGTCGCTTTAAAATGTCTTCCCAAACACAGGATGTTTGCTTTTGTATCCACAGCATGGCAGATATATGACAAGGTTTGAGAGGGCCCTGGCCTCCCACAGTTCAGACTCATTACTAGATGGAATAGCTCTCACAGAAACCTAAAAGGTTACCCACACGGTAAAGCTTCAAGTTGGTGGAGTGATTTTTATTTATGTATTTTTTTTATTTCCTTTTTGCCAGGGTGTGATGCTTTACTCACATAAATCTGGGATTTCAAATTGTCATCAAACGCAATCCATCAGGAAATGTGAAACACTCATATCTCTTGAACTTTTTCACGTTAGAACAAACTTTTCTGCCAGGGTTGTCAAACTCATTTACAATTTGGGCAATTTGTTATTAGAGCCTATTAAAAAATTAAACTATTAAAAAATTATTAAATAGCAGTGAGTTCTTAAAATTAATATTGAACATCTTTTCACATTCATGTAATTTAGCAAAATATTTGAAGCACACTTGAAGGTACAGAGGGCCACATTAATGGCTACGGCGGGCTAGATTTGGTCCCCGGACCTTCATTTTGACCCCTGTGCTTCAATGTACTTTGGATAATTATGCAGTGTTCACATTAAATCACAATAAAACACAATTGTATACAGTGAAAGGTGAAAAAGTTCAAAAGTTATGAAGACTTGTCAAGCGTTTGATTTCTCATATGAGGGTTTGGCGCCATCTGGTGGCGGGTTTATATGGCTGCAGAAACAGAAGTGCGTTTATTCAGATTGCAGTGTCTTGCATGCTCAGTGGTCGGATTTGCATTTGCATGATTTATTTTTCTGAAATTTTTTGGTTTGCTTTGCTAACCCATGTGAAGGTGACATTACGGTGGTACAGCTTTCCCCATTAGATTCAGCTAATTTGCATATTTAGTTGTATTTTATGAAGCTTCAAGAAATGTTTGTTACAGCCATGTCACCTTCACCTGCTCTCTTAAAACTATTTGCAGCACTCCGAATGTTTTCATCTTATCTTTGTTCTTTCATTCCTCACACAGAGCGCCGATAAGCTCTACAAGGGCCAGCTGTCAGAGTTCACGCCCCTGGCGGCTCTCCACCCTCCGCCCAGGGCCGGTGACCACCAGCGAGGCTCTGGAACCCAAAGGAACCCTCAAAGGTCTGACACCCCAAACAAGAAAGTCATGTTCACACGCTGGCAAAGAGCGCCAGACTACCGCACCTTCACCCCCTTGCTCCGATTTACTGACGGCTCCCGACTCTCGAGGCCGGGGAACGCCTCCAGTGGGGCCGGGCCAGAGACCTCAGTCTAATTTATTTTGTTTTTGTGGGGTGTTTTGTTTTTTGTTTTTTTTTATAAATACGTTTTCAAATAAAAAGGAGCTGAACTGAGCAAAAAAGGGTTTGTCTTTAACCTCCCAGAGCCTCTGAGCTGGAGGCGGACATGTTGCCACGTTGGGACTCGGTGGATTTAAGTCGCAACCCTCAAAACAAAGAGACTCGAGAACTGTGATTTCACTCTAAAATATGTGCACTGGCCCTTTAACAGTATCTGCCTTCAGTGGCAGCTAAAGTGTACTTCATCTGTTATTTCTTTGAACTGTTTTTACACATTGAGTGGGATTATCATCATTATTATTATTATAGTGACTCATCTCATTCTGTCATCTTCAGCTGCTTCATCTCTTCCTCTCTCCTCTCTGCCCCGACCTGCCTCTCTCTAGGAATAACTGCTGTTGGCTGTGTGCAAACATGTTATCCAGAAACTCTCCGTAGGGCTCTGCGCGCAGATCCTACTGCACTGTAAGGAGGCGTGTAGCAGAGAAGGAAAGCCTGAACGCCAGAGAATCAGTCGGTCCTTGTTTGGGAAAGTCTCTGACGCACAAACAAAAGAAAAACAAAGACCGACTTTGACTCCATTTTCAGGCTTTCCTGCTACCTGTAGGTAGTGCTGTCTGGGCTAGATGTGTCGTAAAGCTAGACGGTCTTATGTTCAGAGCTTCAGGTTGTATAAACGCTCCTTATTTAGCTGTTAGAGATCAGAGATGCACCAATCAGATCCAGATTTCTGGTTTTCATTGAGATCTGACCTGTAGATTCCAGAGTTTTCATTTTAAATGAAACTGTTACAAGATTATGCCCATTTTTATGGATCAAAGTACATCTCTTTGGCCTTTTTATGATCTATTTAAACTAATAAAAAGTAAATTGAGGTACAAGATTTTGCTTAATGTGTGAACAGTAGCTGATTCAGAAAGATTGTTGCATCTCTAGTAGAAATGGTTCAGTGTTGCCTTGTTTGTTTGCTTATCAAAGCATCTAAAAATAATTCCTAAATCAAAGAAACTCAAAGTGCCCCAAAGTCTTAATGCCTTTACTAAAAACTTTCTTCTGAAGTAGGTACCCCATCAGATTGCCAAAAAAAGTTTGATAACAGCTTCAGTGATAATAAAACAAACCTAATGTCAATTTAATAATGCCTTGACGGTTTAGAAACCTTTTATTATCCATTTCAGGCACCAAAAGATGATTCACAATAAGAACAGGGAAATTTATCATTCACACTATATGAAAACTTTGGCCTTAACTAAGAACTCCAAAGTATCACTGTATTTACAACAAGAACAAAATGACCTAAATACATTTATTTAAAAATAAAATGCAATAATTATTCCTACTGCTGCTTATTATAGTTATAATTATATGTAGACAGACTCAACCAAAACATTTAATTTTATTAGTTTCCAGTTGCTTGTTGCACAAAAGATATTTTTTTATTATGTGGTTTAAGTTGGAGTTGATTTTTAGATGGCTGGTTATTCTAGGTTTCTTCTCGGGTAGCTAGCCTGCAGTCTGCTGCTGAACAGACAGGGTGCTGCCAGCTTGTTAGATCACCAAAATCCCCTTCATAGAGGATCTTTGTAGCAGAGTGCTTACTACATCCCGTTATTGTGTCGCCTCACACCCATCTGAGTTATTAACTCGGTCAAGAAGGTCATTTTTGGTCAAGAAAATGGCCTTCTAGATGCTGCCATTACAGATGTGAGGTCACATTTCATATTTGGACATGCTTCCTGTTCTCAAAAGGCTTTTCTTTTTTTCAGAATAGTGCATTTTAAAATGACTTTTCTGCTTTGAAAACTAATAAAATGACTGAGAAGCATTTTAAAAAAATCATTTTTAGGTGTTTTTGCTCTGAATATGATTTGAGTTTATTACTAATTCAAGTTTTAAAAAAAAGGCCACACAAACCTAAAAAAAACAGAGAATAAAGTTAAAAATGAAACGAATCCCCAAACTCCTAAAGTCAGATTAAAGTCTGCTGTTTTTTTTTTTTTCAAAAGCCATAAAATAATGTTACAATTCTCCTCTCTCTTTGTAGCTGTGTCTCTCTTTTTCTCTTCTTCTGTGCTGGTGAAATGCTGTGGAAGGTTTCCCACCTCTGCTACATCCATCTGTCTTATCGTCATCATCATCACCATCCACTGTCCTGCTCCTCCTTTGCCACATTCCTCCATTGATTCATCTCTCCAGCCATCATGAGACAGAGCAGAGATGCTGTTTTGATGACTTGATTAGGACCTCGATGAACCAAAGCCTTGTTGCTGCTACAGTAGAGATACTTTTAGCTGCTTTACGTTAGGTGCCTTGTGCTAGTTTATGAAATAAATGATTGTTTAAATGCTTTACGGTGCATTAATGCGTGTTGTTGGAGCATTTAGATGGTACAACGGCTCTGCAAAGCATGGCTGCATAGAAGCAAACATGGGGAAATAAGTTGAAAAGTGAGTTTAAGTTGATACTAAGTCGGCGACCAAATTAGCTATGACTTCCACCAAAACAATACGACTACTTAGTATCTGTTTCTGTGTTATTTATATGCCTGCCTCTGAGACGTTTGTATTACTTTTAGTTCTGTAAAGGACATTTTTGTAAAACATGGATTGTACCTGGTGTCTTGGTTTCCTGCTTTAACTCTTAGAATTAAAGCAAATGCTGGATTTTTACAACTAGAATTCAGTTTTTGCTTTCAAACACTTCAAATCCAAAATGAAATCAACGAACATCCAAATTCAGAAATAAAAAAATCAGCTCTACCAGCTAAAGACTTAATATTTTGACACAAATCTTTACTGTTCTTCTATAATTCCTGACGTCTTTATCTTTTTTGTATTTCAGATATATGCAGTAAACAAACGTAGATTGACATATAAAATGTGTGAAAAGCTGCATAGTAAATCCCATCTTTTATTTCGGTAACATATTCTTATATAGGAAATTTCAGCAATCCCACAAAATTCCCAGTGCCTTTGGGGGAAAAAAAACAAAAACAAAAAAAAACATGGTCCACATTATAATGCTTCCTCCACCTTTTTGGAGTGTCGTCTGACCAAAGCACGATTCCAGTTAAATTCCCAGTGGAGTTTAACAAATTCCACATTTGATTGTGATGGTAGAAAAGAAAAAAGATAGTTTTTCTACTGCTTTGACCATAGATGTAACAAAGGTTAGAGGCAAGTAGCTGTTTCCTGATTTCCTTGTCTTTCCTATTTTGAAGAGTGACCAATAGAAACGGGCCTCTATGTAGAGTCATATTTATTTCCCAGGGAAACAGGAAGCCATCAAAGTCAGAAAAATTGCTTTGTTAGTTAAAATTACCAGTGATGGTTCTTAAGCATTTCTTTTTTGTTGGGATTTTTTTTTTGTTTGTTTTTTTGCCACTCCTTTCTGAATAAATGTAAAAGAAAATTTTAAAAAAAAATTTCCGACTGCTTTCAACACGAGATCATGTTACTGGAATAAGAGATTGATGTAAGGTGAAGCTTTTTTTTTTTTTTAGCACATTTCTACCACGAGAGCTAATAAATGTGGAGGATATTACAAAGAAAACAAGTTAAAAAAAAATTGCCTCTCATCATCTTAATGTCATGTCAGAGCTAAAAGTAAAAGTCAACCTTAAGAGCTGGGATGAAGTTACCAGAGCTGGATAGAGGATTTTTAAAATAATTGATCTCTTAAATTTCCCCCTAAATCAGACAAAATATTGGAACTTAAAAACAGCAAACCTGAAAACTGCAATATTACTTTTTACTCTTTAGAGACCATATTTTACGTGTCTTATATGTAGCCGCGTCATTCAGACTCCCAAATTTGTTGCTACCAAACATCAATGCACCAACGTGTTTATCTGTGTGCGTAGCTTCGAATGTAAACGACCCGTTTCTGTGGCGTCAGCCGACGTTCAGACGCAACCCGGCGCCCATTAGCATCAAATGAGGAATGACACTTTGCTGTAGAAGCGTTTAAAGCCATGAGTCGTGGGTTGTATCTGTCTCCGTTGTCGCGTTGGCGCGAGACTTTCTAAACCGGCGACCTCCAGACAGAATGCTACCGTTTCTGTTTTGCAATGCATCATTGTAAAGAAATCTGTACGTCTCACTAACTAATGGTATCGCCTAACTGCTGTACGCTCAGATACAGTAAAGACAAAAACAAAAATAAATATACGTGTAGTTTATGCTAACTGTTGTACAGTTTTGGGGTGTTTTTGTATACAGTTTTTAAGAGTATTATCAAAATTTTATTGTGGATTTTTTTTTTTTGCCAATTTTTCTTTAGCTTTCAATGGCACACGATTGTACATTTGCTCTAAAATAAAAGCCACAAGTGGATGTATGGGGGAAAAACAATTGTTTTGTGTTTTCTTTTTTTTTTCTTAAGACACATTTATGTATCAAAATTAGCAATCAGTTCAATTGTTGTTTTTTTTATTTCAAGTATTTACTCCTGTTCATTTTAAGTATTGCTTAAAACTGGTTCTGGAGTGACTTTTCACAAGAATGTTCACATTGCAGCCAGTTTCCTGGACAGACGGTGACTATGGTCCATTTCCTGTGAATCGCCACCAAACTCTTGCTTCACAAATCTCTTAGAAGCTGCAACCACATCCATATCACTCCAGTACCACTTTTTACAACACCTTTTCCTTCCACTAAATTTTAAATACTTATTTTGTCTTCTGTAAGAATCAACTTTTTCTGAGAAACTTTGTTTTCTTGACCATTTGAGACATAAATGTTTAAAATATGCCACTCTGTGTGTCTAAATGCCTTCACTGGTCCCAGAGTGGCTATTCAAAGTAATCGTCATAACTCTACTTCTTCGGTGGAATTACAGAAATAAATTCACTTAAGACTTTATTCTAATTTATTGACCTGTGTGGCAATGGATTTTCTTATTGGTGCAGTTTTTTCAAAAGCCACAAGGGAGCAGTATAGTATTTTTTACACGTGTTTAAAGCTACAAAGCAATCTTGAAAGTTTTAAAAGATGTTCAGATACAGTCTGAAGGTTGAACTGAACTGTTTGCTCACGTTGCTGCAAACTTGAACCAGTTTTTCTTGAAATGTTACATGAAGCTGAGAGGGAGAGAAAGAGAGAGGGGGGGAAAAAAAGATGAAAATGTATTTTACAGATTTTCCCTAAAGTTGCTGCAGGGCTGCTGTCTGCTCCATCCGAGGACGTCAACAAGATTAGGATGAAGGATTTGGATCGATTGGTTTCCCGTCATCCTTTTCACATCCCATCTGCGCTGATCTCCACGTCTTCTCCTCCACAGCTGGCAGCAGATGAGACCTGCGAGTGCGTCTGACAAGGATGGGAGAAATATCTAGGGCAAGACTGTCAGAGGTGAAATCTGGGCAACGGTTATAAAAAAAAAAAAAAACAAAAACCAAAAAAGATGCACAGAAGGGAAGCAGATAGAGGGAAAACTGGCAGAGCATTTCCATCTTGTGCGTTTGAGCGGGATTTTCATCAAAAGTTGAAGCGCATGCAGTGACTCACCCAGTCATTTGCGAAACGAGAGCAGAACGACCGAAGTCTTTCTTTTTTTACGGCCTGTTTTGTCGAATCTAAAAACCACTTTAAACTTCAAATATAAATAATGCAGTGTGTCTACCTTGCAATTTGTTTTTAGGCTGCATTACTTAGAACACACTCTAGAATATATAGGCGTGTGGGTGGCGTAATTGAAGGTGTAACCAAGTTCTTTCCAAGCTCTTCATCACCTCTTTAGAATCACCTTGAGCTGCTTGGGGACGGATAGCTGGAAGCGCATTGGTGTGTTCTCCTGGTTGAAGTATGTTTAGCAGATTCACGCAATTAAACGCCGACTGGCAGTGATGTGCAAACGCAAGGTGCTACAAGCATCTTCAGCAACAGGTGATTTGTTAAAAATACAAGATTTCTATAGATTGTAATCCCATTAGACTGCCAGGCACCTAGAGAAAGTCGTGTTTGACTGTGAAATAAGGGTTAAGGGAAAAAGTTTAGCTTCTCCCGGATTATGATTACACGCTCTCTTTCTGAAAGTTAAACTAAGTAGCTGACTTAAATTAGCACAAAGGGCGGCAATCACCGGAGAAAGAGAAAGCTGTCTAAAAGTAACAAAAATCCTCCTACTTGTGTAGTAAATTAACAAGACTTAGAGGTTTAGCAATCATTTTAATCCTCCTTTATAAAGGATTGCAGAATTTTTTTAGGTTTTGATAAATTCATACAAAAGATTTGTCTAAAACATGAATTACTTTTAATGTTTCTTCTTTGCCCCGGTTAAGAAAAAGTTTTAGAAAAAAAAAATTAATTTTATATATATATATTTAATGGCTTCTCGTCTTTATCTTTTTATGCTTTAATATTTATTTTGCATCTGCCATGACCTAATGTAGCATTTTCTCTAAATGTTTTAAGTGCTGAGAGCTGTGCAAATGACAAACATTTGCAGCTCAAGCCACTTGGCCAAGAAAACATTTTTTTCCTGACAAAAAGTAAATGTGCAACATGAAGCATTTGCAATGGTGTGAAAAAATGTGTGTCCCACTTCACATTTCTTCAGATTTGTTCTTTTTGTGATGCTCAAATGTTTCAGATCATTAAATACAACAAAAATAAGCTTTTTAGTCACCATAATCTAACATAATTTGCCTGAAAAGTGCAGTTCTGTTGGCCGTTACGCTAACATTAGCAACATTAAATGTACAACGGTGCATACCCCAAGTAAGGAGTTGTGCAGTCTGCCACAATCAACTTCTGTGGATGCAAGTCTAACACTCAAACCAGACTTAAGTCATTAGACCCTGACCTCTACCCACCACCCACAGTTTGATCCTGTGGTTATAATGTCACACTTGTCTCTTTTCACAGCATTAAATGGAGGGTGGCAATGGGGGCATTCACACGTGAAATCTATGAATTAGCTGTGAAATTGCTGTTATTTGCTGCTGATTGTTTAGATCTCGGGTTTTTTAGGGCCACTCCTGCGGCCGCACAACAAAGGGACTTTCTCATTAGTGCGGCCTCGCTTTTAAAGGGAAACGGTTTCAGACACGCACACCCCAACAAGAACGATTTATACATTCAGTCTGTGCGTGATGTCGTTTGACTAAATAAAGTAATCAGATTTTTATTTACCTCTCTTTTCATTTTCTCATCTTCCTTTCTTACGTTTCCCATCACCTTCTGCCTCTGTTTTCTATAAGTGAGGGAAATTGTGCAGAAACTTAATTCCATTTGTCCTCTTGTCTTGTCATGTTTTTTTTGTCAAACTCGTCAATGTCCTGACACACAATGGAGTCAAATACAATACAATACAACACAGAACAATCTCAGTGCTCCGGTTGGCAGAAGAGTGAGGGTGGTGTAGGCGTCTTGGTGAGTACGCACGAACAATGTTATACCCAAATGCATTTTATTCTCTAGGTCACTGCTGAATTTCAACTAAATATGACACAAAAAAAATGAACAAAAACACACGAGAAAATATTATTTTTGCATCTTAACTTTTACATATTTGTATAATAAAATAACATTTATGGTATGTACTGCTTTGTATTTGGCTACCATAATAAACTAACAAATCAAATTACGTATCTTGCAATTCATTTGGTTATTTAATACCAACTGGTAAATATTTTGTTTTAGATTTATATTGTTTTTATTTTAGTTGAATTTTAACAGTATGAAAAGAGTGAAACAGCGCCCCTCTGGGCTGTAATGTGTGCTTCGTGTTATTCTGCGGGTGTGGCAGAGGAAGGAATTGCAGCGTCACGGAAAAGACGCCAGGTGAAATTTGACTCTAATTAAAAACTAACGTTTTACACAGAAACTGGACATCGACGCGGCGCTTTTAGGACATTTTTTTGAAGTGAAATATAAGGCTAGTAAAAACAATAAAATACAACTGATAATGAAGAAAAGCAATTGAGTTACGGTTTGGAAAACGTTTTGTTTTTCTTTTTGTCAACAGGAGCGCCGTTGAAGACCAAAACTGGGAGCAATTCATGGAGAAAAGATGGGAGAAGTTTTGTCAGTAAGGTCTCCGTCACAGTAAACATCAACTGTGAGTCATATTTATAAGCATTCTTTAATGAAGTTTTCCTCAATGTCTCGCTGGAGTTGCCAGTTTGCATTTGTACTGTGGAGGTTTGTTGTAAATGTGTTGGGTTTTGTATTCTTTTGACTCATCTATTAGATTTGTAGTTTTCTTTAGGAGACATTTGGTTACTTGTTCCAAAAAGGAAAAAAAAAAAAAAAAAAAGTTTTCTCAACCTGGCAAAATCAAGAGAACTCAGAAAATCCCCTAAAAGCTTTCCCACTGTAGCATATGTCGCACAGCATTATGGGAACAGCGACAAGTGTTTTACGGATTTTAATGAGTATGCCTGCAGCCGAAGTAGGCGTTTCCAAAAGAAGTGCCACACCTGGTTGGTACAGATGATCAATCAGGTGTGGCACCGATTGTCATGGAAGTCATGGTAACATTATGGGAATTATAACTTCCAGAAAAATAAGTAACAACGTCTTTTGATTTCGTTGTCCTGTCAAAGGTGCGCTTGATTTGTTGACCTGGACCGTCGCAGATTCTAACAACCTGTTGATATTTGCTGTCGCATCACATCAGTGAACACATAAATATCCAGCTCAGCAACTTTACGTCAAAATTAACTTAGCATAATTTATAAGGAACGTTTTTCAAAATAAAAGCACTTCCTATTAAGTCATTAAACTCCCTCACCGCTAACATTAACTAGTGTTAATTTTTCTTTTGAGTGTAAATGTAGTTATATTTTTAAAGTGTTAAATAATATACCTTTAATTTTCAAAAATAAATCACAACAGTGAGCTATTGTTTAAATGTTGAATGGTGTTTTCTGACATTTTTTTTTAAACTTGATAGATTTGATAGACTTGCATTCACCTGGTGTGAGAATCTTATTTTAGACATTGAAGACTTCAGTTGGATCACATTTTAGATTGTTAGATGTGATTTAAGTGAGCTAAGCTGCTGCTTGTTGATGGTGATGCTGCTTATGTTACCTGTGCAGCTACAGGTCTCATATGAAAATGGAAATTGTTGCTTTGGTGGTGCAGATATCTTTACTTTTAGCTAAACATGGTCTGTTGCTTTGTGTGAACTTGTTTAGTTTGGGGTTATATTGATTCGATCTGACCTGGTTGTCTGTACCAAGACATAAGCCGATTTAATAAATTTCCATTAGACGACTTCACCTGTTTGGAAATATTTCAAGGGCAGTCATGGTGTAGAAATGAAACGTGTGCAGCTGAAAACCACACTAATTAAGTAAGAGGGTATAATATAGCTGTGTATCAATATTGCTATTGTAGATAATACATTTAATAGTCAATATGTTGTTCTGCTTTTCTAAAAGCAGCTGGATCTTCTCAGACATTTTTGCTTAAAGGTTTTTTCTGTAAAAACTTTGAAACTTACTCCAGGTTATTATACAAGGAGAATCTCAGGTCTAGCTTTCATCGGTATGAGTTGTATCCAGTTCGGCCTTTGTGCTTTAAAGAGCCCAGAATTGCATTGAGAAGAGAGGTTAAAGCTTGTTTCACATCGGCGGGGGCTAAATATGGGACACCTCTCACTGTCTCCACGAACAACTGCAGAAGCAAACTAATCTGATTAGCACGCATCCCCCTCTTCAATGCTGAGTACCATCCAAGCGCCCGCGGCAAGAAACTCAACATTTTCTGCCGTTTTCGGCGACCAGCTCATCACGTTTTCTCTAAATCCCAGATGTTTCGAAACAGTTTATACCCGATTTCTGTTATTTCAGTCCTTCTGTCCTTCATCCGGATCCGATTCCCTCTCTCCATTCCTGACCCCGTCTGCTTCCAGGGTTTATTTTCTCGCATTCGGTCCTCCTTTATGCGCTTCACCTTTTTTCCTGCAGACCTTTATGCTGATTGATTTTTATGCCTCTCCTTATCGAGCGAAGCAGCCATTGTCAATAAATATTGCCTGTCCTCCGTCTCTGCTCAGACACACACCCAGCAGGAGAGCGAGGAAATTCAGTTTTCCTCCTTTTCAAACTTCAGACTGAGTCCGCATGGTTTCTTTGGATTATTGACCTCGTATGCCAGTCCTTACTTATTATTTGGGAAAACATGCAGTTGTGATATTATTGTTCATGATTATTGCAATAACACTTGAGAAAAACTTCATTCTCTTTCTGTAAAGATCTTCAAAATTATACATTTAATTACACCTCTAGTGAATTATTAAAGCTTGTTTTCTTGATAGGATGCAATATTTGGTTTTGTTATGCTGAGAAGAACTAGTAATTATATATGAATTTCTGTCATATTCTAACTTTCACTCTTTTTTAGTTGAGAAACATAAGTATAGACAGGATAGCCTTTTGTTATTTTGAGTCTGAAAAGAGAGACATTCATAAGTAGTTTTTGACAAAAAAACTTTATATTGTTAGGCACAAATACATGGAGTTGTAAAAGGTTGTAATCTCAAATATGTAGGAGAAAAAGAAACTAAATGGTGAATTTTTTAGTTAGAAAACACTTAAAGAAGAAGTCCGACTCCGCTGCAGCTTCTTCAGATCGTCGTCTTCAATGATCCAGGACAGGGAATAAGAAAAGAAAAAAAAAGTGAATGTGAAGGAGCAAGGCCGCCGAGAGAATAAGATCTTATAATCATTGTTTGACGGTCTATTTCTCAGGCTGTCTGTGCCGATGTTTCACTCTCTGAGAGGCTCCAACCTTGCACATAATCAATTAGATTGGACAGAGGATTCATAGTTCTGCCCGTCCTTCCTCTGAACTGGATTCACTGGAAGACAAAAGACCTCACTTAGTGAATTCAGTCTCTTACATTCACACACAGAGCCGGAGCCCGTCCGCACACACATTATCCAGCATGTTTACCACTCATCACAGTCCTCAGTCACGGCTGAATTGATCCAATCTGAGCAGCCTTGGAGAACTGTATTCAGTTGTGCTGGCATTCATTCACCTCTTTCTTCCTCACCTCGCTTTTTCTCTGCTTTCTGCCTCTCCAGCCCTGTTTTTCTTTCCCTCCAACCTTGTGCAACTCTGAGCGCTGCTACTCTCAAGGTGGAGCTGCTGTCAGAGGGACACGTCTGGGAAGAAGTGCCACTTCGTGAAGTTTTCTAACCTTCGTGGAGTTTTCAAGGCTCGACAAACTCAATGAACTTTCCTCATAGACTGAGTTTAATTCTGGAGTGAATGGGTGGCACCCACTTTTTTCCCATAAAGCTTCTTTATTGAAGATTTACAGCTAAAGCTACTTATTTATCGAATATAATATATGCTTAAAGCCTTGATTTCACCATTACGGACCACAATTCAACCTATTGTGTCTTTTGCATCAGAATATAAGTATCATAGCGATACTTTGTGCTGGTTTTGAGAAAAATAAGTTAATTTAGTGTCCAAAAAGATCACTGGATCTAAATGGCTACTGTGGACTAATATGTCCACTTACTGGAGATATTGGAGATACTGATCCAGTAATGTTCTCTTGTTGAAGACTGCTTATATAAATTGTTTTCAGGCTCCAACAAATATCTTGTTACAAATGATTAAGGTGTTTAATAAAAATAAATATCTTTTCCAGGGGCACCAAAATGTAATTTAGCTCTTTTCAAACTTTTAACACACATAACTATTAGAGTGATTATTGTCTTGCTGATGAACATATGTCCTTGGGACATATTGACAGGGTCGAAGCCCCCATGTTAGAGGTCTTGGATAATCTCCCTGAGCCGCAGCTGCCTGAGAAACATCCCTGATCCATTACCTTTCCCTCTTCCTCTCCTTTCTCAGCAGATATTTGATAGGAGTTGAAAGTCGCCTCTTTGATTCAGCGTTCAGTCTGCTTCTCTGTCAAAGACCCACAAATACACAGTCAAGCCCTGATGGATGATGTACTATGAGAACAATAAAGCTGAGTAATTACTGTGTTTAACTCAGGACATTAATACGGCCCCACGCCCTGTGAGCATGTTCAGGTTGTAAGGTGAGGTCAAGACTCATCCTTTAACCTGTCCTCAGGTAGACAATGGCTCCATTTTTACCCAATTGTTGAGAGAATTGGAAGGAAACTTTTGAAAAGTTGCCAAAAGGAAGATATACGCCAAGTATGTTTACATTAAATTGTGTAAAGCAAAAACTAAAAAAATAAAAAAAATAGACTGTTTATTCATGAAAATAACTGTAAAGGCTGAATTATATTATCTAACCTTAGCATTTTATCTAATTTTGATATAAAATCTAAACTTAACTGAGTGGAGTAACTTTATGTTGGTCAGCATTATTGATAGCCACATGCTATTGACACCATTTTTGCTCAACTTTTTTTTGGATAAACCAGCTATGTAACGTAGGGCTGTGGTTTGAACGTTGTAACATTTAACAGGTAGTGTTTCAGTGGCTTGCTGCACAGCTTTCCTACACAATAGTGTAAAATTAAACAAAATAAATAATTTATCTTGTCTTTTTAAAAATGTTGGATGACATTTTAAGATATATTTGGTGTTTTTCAGGACACAATATACAATCCGGTGCACATGAGAAACCAACTTAGTTTACTTTTATATTTTTTGGCCCTTGTCCCCTTTATGGGCTCTGTAGAAATCTCTCTTACGGTAGCACCTCCTGACTGACTCCCTCGCGATTTTTGCTTGGAGAATTGTTTGCTTGCTCTCATGGTCTCCATCTTCAGACCACAAGGCCTCAACCACAAAAACAATTTGTGTTTTTTCAGCCCATCGACTTCCAGTTAACCTGAGCCGCTTGAAGTCAGAGCTTTAGCCGTGTCACAGGTTGACTCCACACACACACACACACACACACACACACACACACACACACACATCCCCGAGAGACTGAACTTGATCCCTGGCTCTACTGGCTTGTCAATCACTTGTGGGATTTGCTTACGGATAATTGACAGATGTTGGAGCCGGTCCCAGCGGCGGGTAAAGAACGCTGGAGCAGCTCGGCAGGTGAGAGCTCCAGTGGGCGTGTCGGTGTGACAGGTGAGGTCTGAGTACAAGGAGGGAGGACCTTATCTGGTAGCAACTGATCTTAGTGGTTAAGAGTGTCTCTAATGAGTGTTTCTTTGACCGAGTAGGAAGCTCTCTTTTGTTATTTTGTCTTCAGAGGATCAGCATTTTGTTTGTGTGGGGCTGAGGTGCCAAACGTCACTGGACAAAACCCAGACAACTTCAGAATCACAATGGGGGAAAAAAACAACCTGATTGTTTTGACTCAAAGGTGATTTTAGAAGCATAAAAATATAAAAGCATAAAAACACACATTACATCATCAGAAGTTTGGGATTTTTTGTGGAACAGTAGAATATAGACAAGGATTTGTGCACGTTTGTAATGGAAACGCAGCTATCAGCTGCTCTAGATATTTATTGTTTTCATCGTTTGCCTCCTTAAATTGGATGATTTGTTGTTTCCTTCATGCGTTGCTCATTTTTAATTATTTACTCAATTTATTCTTATAAACTTTTGTTTGATTTGAAACAAATTCATACTTCATGGATCTAATGGATTATTGATTAAGTTGCAGCAGAACAGGTGCATTAGCTGAATCTACTGTGGAGGGAAAGAGAGGGAGAGAAAACTTTGATCCAGAGAGGAGAAGTTTTCACATAAACTGACTGTTTTTCTGCCTGGTCCAGAGCAGTTTCATAGATATCCTGTCTTGATTGACCGTGTGAGTTCCTCGCAGAGGTTAAAGTTCAACAGATTTCAACTTGAGCGCAGCACAGGTTGCGTTAAGCTTCACACACCTCCAGGCTGAGCACCAATGAGTCATGATTGGCAATCAGAAAGAAGAGCATAACAAGTAAGATTTAAATAAGTTATTTTAACTTAAAAAATAAATAAAAAACACATGATTTTATAATTTAAAAAAGAATAAAATTCCTGGAAAGTGAGGCACAAAAAGGTCAGCCAGGCTTAGAAGGCAATTACACTTTTCTAAAGTCACAATTTGACTATTTTTCTTTTACATTTTTTTATTTACTCTGATTATCTTTGTTTGATATCAAATTGTGTTTAATCAAAAACATTTAGGTGTGACTAAAGGCAAATACTATTTCACAGCGCTGTATTCACAAATAAAAAATACAGCATAAAGCAGAGTTCGTATTTAGTGTTTCAACTCTCCCAAAAAGGATACAGATGCATAAAGTTATCTTTGTTTAACTTCAGTTGTGATGTAGAAAATGATGTTATGGATTTAGAAATATTACAAAGACACCTTTTTATTTATTCAATTTTTTCCTGAAGGTTAGTCTTCATCTGTTCATCCTCCTGCATCTTCTTTCCCTCTCATTGTCCATCTCCCTCCATCATCCCCCCGCCTCCCCATCTCTCTTTTCTTCTCCTTCAGTGACAGTAAACAGCCCTCCTGCTGGGCGTCTCCTATTACAGCCTCCGTCCTGATTCTCCTGCTTCCACTGTCGTCCTCTATTTTTTTGTACCCCCCCACCACCCTTTTTCTTTCTAACCATCAGTCGCTCTGCCTAAAAGCTCAAGGCCTTCTCTAGACGCCGAATCAAAAGATACAAGAGCTCCAGAACAATCACAGAGCCAGAAAGAGAAGGTGGCGGTGATGAGGTTGGAAATAAAGGTGCTGGTGATCATGTCGATGGCGGCTGAAAGGAGCCTCTGATGATCTTTAACATGACAAATACAGCAATAATATCGAGATCAGGGCCGTTGATGAGAGGAATTTATGCAGTAATGTTACTATTATGAAGAAAACTGCTATGTGAAGCTAAATTGAGTTCTTAACATAAGGTCAGAAGTAAAAAAAAAAAAGGGGGTTTTACTGCATTTGTTTTGAAAATGCATTTAATTCACTATGGCAGCTGTTAGTTGTTGATGGACCGATGACTGCTAAGTGGCGTTTCAGTTAACCTCAATTAGATCATGAATAAAACAGGGACATACAGTACGTACAGCAGATCCTGGTAAATTACTCCCTCCAGGATTAACCCAGGTTGCTGACTGCTGAGCTTAGGGTGATGAAGTTATTTTATATTGCTTGAGGGAGAATTTAGTGGTTGGTGGTGTAATTGAAGCCTAAATGTCTGGTTTTAGAAGCTCACCTGGATGCTTTAAAGTGGAAAGTAGTGGCAAACTACTTCCTGTTTGAGTAAAGAGAGACCGGCTTCCATAAGGCAAAACTTTCTGAATCATAATCAAAGCAGCTTGCCACCGCTAGAGCCCTGCAAAAATATTTGTTACAAACCCAACTTCAATCAAGTGTAAAAAGAATATTTAATCAGAATTAGGTTATAAAACCATCTTTGAATTTCTCATAAACCTACCAATACAAGATCATCCACTTAAACTTGGGACCTTCTGCAGTCCATCGTCTAAACGGTGTTTGAATTATAGAGGGGATTACAAGTAGCATGCTGTGCACAAGGCAGTTTATCAGGTTGTAGTTTATCAACAATTTTACATGTTTTTCTGCCTTAAAAAACAGAAATGCTTGGCAAAAAAACCCCCAACGTGAAATCAACAATATGCAAACGCTCCAAGAATTCACAAATCATGTTTTCAGGGGAGCTGCAGTCGTAAGACGAGGCAGGCTCCCTTCGGTGCACACTGTGGCTCCTGGGTAAGAGGCGACGGTTCGTGTGTTTGCTGATCTTGTGTTAACAAATTACCCAAAGGAAGCAAGCAAATTAATTAGCGCGTACTTGCAAATTAATCAGTTAATCAGAATGTAGGAACAAATTGCATATTTGCACAAAATAAACAGTTTGTGCATAATGTATAAAAATTTGGCTCCTCTTTATTACTACTATGCAGATGATGAGGTTTTTCTTGCTGTTGTCTTGTAATAAAGGAAAAAAGAGATTAGGGATGTTTTTATGAACATATGATTTAAAAAATAATCAGGTTTCTGATTTCTTTCAACACCTTTTCACGTCTGAGACAGCAATGGTTTTGTTTGGTCGTACAGTTGCAGAGAAATATTTGTGTTCATTCAACCTGAATCTGATGGTCTGACTTTGTTTGATTGCATTTTATTCTAAATCAAAACTCCACCCACTCAGAAGTGAGTGGGTGGAGTTTTGATTTTCTGTAACACAACATATATAACTTTATCAACTTAAAAATCAAATGATAACTGATAGTGAGACTAAATGGATCTCAAAATTATATATAAAGTAGGAACAAGTCAGCAAAAAGTATTTGGTCAATGAAAATGATTGTAGGTATTGTTTTGCAACATTCCCACATTAAAAAAAGGATAAATGCATAAGCTACAGCCAAATTCTATGAGCTCTGCCCAAGAAGAGTTAACTTATTTGTTTAATGATTATATACTTTACTAAATCTTTGAGATGTATATTTGACACCAAAAACAATTAAATGCACATTTAGTAATAAAATCAGTTCCACTTCCTGTTTTCAACAATTAGTCCCTTGATTGTATGATTATGTTTCCATAACAATAAAAAACCCTCCATTCAATATAAATTTCTGTTTCAACTTAAAGGTTTTTGACACTTGACATTATTGTATTTTCATATACTTTTTAATTTAACCTGATGCCAGCTGTGTGTGTATGCATCTCCTCATATCAAAATTTATCAAGTGTAAATGCAAAAACTGTGTGCCATGGCTCTTCAGCAGGGGAGGAAAAGTCAGAAATCTGAGAAAAATAAAAAATTACTCTTAATGCTTCCCATCTCCCACTCTGTGGGTCTGGACGGCATCCTGCAGGGCCTACAAACACGCACACACTCACACACACGCACACACACAGCACGCCCAGCCAGGTCAGAGCCCTGAAGCTTCAGTGGCAACTTGGAGGGCCAGAATAATGACTTCTATAATGTCTTCCTACAGTGACGGGAAAAGAAAGTGTGAGAGGAGAGGGAGCACTTTCCTTCCAGGACTGTAGGAGTCCTTTTGTCGCTCACCCTGCGGGAGCTTTTAGTCCTCGCCGCAACTTATTGGTTGTCCAGCCGTGTGGGTTTGGTGGCTAAGAGGAGGAGGGGGCGGGGGGGCGATTGATACAGTAAAATCCTCTAACCGTGAAGATTCAGGGATTCAGAGGCTGTTTGTGTTGAGTGGAGGTCAAACCTACAGTCGATCGGCTTCCCTCCCTGTGTCACCTTTTATTTTCAACAACTTTTTTTCTCCTCTCCTGAATGCGATTGATCGTTTTTTTTTATTATTATTTTTCTAGCTGATGTGAGTTTGCAGTGGTTCAATATGTGATTTGTCATGTCATTGGCTCCTGCCAGTTGAGCATCTGGAGAGAATTAGAGACAAACGTCCTCCAGGTTGATAAAAATACAATCAACTAAAGCATTTACTAACTTTTTAGCTTCTTTAACGATATATAGCATGATCATGCTACATTCATATTTATAAATCATCCAGTCTATCTGTCAACAATCACTCAAAGGATCCCAATTACAAATTTAAAGGATGTGTTGTACATTTTTCTGGAGTTAACTTATCTGATAGTAAAACTAAAATAAATATATTTACAATGAAATAGAATATGTGTAAGAAAAGCCAGCAGAAACTGATAATTAATATAATCAGAAATGTATTGTATTACTAATCATGCAGCATTTTAACTCATTTGATTAGTTAAAAAGAAACACAAGGAAATCTATAATAAATCTTATATTCATGATGAGCATAAAACAATACTAATGCTATTTCTAATATAATGCTATCACTAGTTTTAAAAATAATGTTGGTGTTACTTTTAAGAGTAATGCTAATGTTCTAATATAGTGAAAAACACTGAAAAACAATTCTAACATTAATTCTTAACATAAGTGTTAATTCTAAAATAAGGCTCTTTCTAAACATAATGCTGATTACAGCGGTAAAGTTATTTCAAAGCTACACATTCAGATATAAAACCGTCTCAGTCAGACACACAGCCATAAAAATCTCCAACAACACAGAAAAAAAGCTACTTGATTTTGTTTTTTTTCAGAATAAAGTTACTAGAGAATCTGAATAGTCGCTAAATATTGCGACCAAGTGGATAAGTCGGCAGCTGTGCTGCTTTCACCCTGATCACAGCCTGCTACCATTGGCCACACCCCTCTGTGTCCCTTGGCTCCGCCCGCTTTGGTGGGATTTTTCACAATTTTGTCAGAGGAAGCGTTGTGCTTTCAGAAGAGCTAGTTACATTTTAAAGAAAACCATAACTGTACAAATTAAAAGATTTGTCGCAAACAAATGTCAAACTGAAACGTTTTTCGTCAGTAAAGGTTCAAATACAATGTGTGTGTGTCTTAAAAACCACCAGAAACTGTCAACTATGACACAAAACCATTTTAGTAGATTATTCAGTCCTAAATAAAACAAAAACATATTCAATCATGATCTAATTGCTTTTTGAAAGCCAGTGATTACAAATCCAAAAGTGCTTCTGATTCTGCAGTAAAAAGTACTTGAATACCTTAAAAGCTGTTGAACCATGAAAGGATGAATACAAACAAAAAACGCATCACAGAGATAGGCCAAGAAAGATGTCACTGCTTAAAAATAGGAAAGTAAGAGCAGTATGTCTCAACAAGGGATGTGTAAAAATGGCTATAATTATTTGTGACAAATTGTAAAATCCCTACTGAAGGAAATGGGACTCTGAGCCAGAATACGTCACCCACTATATTTAATAACAAGTACATGAACATATTGCCTTGGGAAAGTCTCCATACCTTTTTACCTATTCCACATTTTGCCATGTACAACCTACAAACTACAATGCATTTTATTTGGATTTGGAAAAGCATCAAATGAAAGAGAAAACATGTCTAGACCTGCAGTAAAACCTGCAGAAGACACATACAGAACAGTCTGTATGATGTTAAAATATTGTCCTAACAGTGATACAGTGGTGGCAGTATGATGGTGTGGTTATCTTTTTGTTCATAGCAACACAAATGAAGCCCAATTACTTGTCAGGAACTCTAAAATATTTGAGATCTGGGTCAAAGTTCAACTTCCAGTGGGACAGCAAATCTGAACACACAGGCGGCGCTGTAGTAGACTGACTTTAATCAAAACTCTTAGAGCGCTCCAGTCAAAGTCCAGACCTAAATCCAGCACAACTAATTGTGGAACCTCTTCAAGTTTTCCAGATTTCTAAATCAAGTAAAATAAGATTATTCATACGGACTCTGATGCGTCTTTGCGGCCATTCGGACAAAACGTTTTACGGAGCAAAAGAGGTTAAGACATTCAAAATTCAACATTTAGTGAAGACATTATAAATAGAAGAAGAGCCATTTTTATAGGTGAAAGGTCAAATCTGATGTCTCCATGAGGTTCATCGTCTTTATAATTAACAGTAAATACACACCACTCAGCGGTTTGTCATTAATGTTAACGAGTGAAGGAAGAAACATAACTTCTATCTGATGGTTTTAGAAGCCACTTTTCATTATTCTTGTTCTGCAAGAGAAACTGAATTTATTATTGTTGCTGTGTAGGGTTGCTGTTTTGCTTGTTTGTGCCTAAGATGAGTCTCCTAATGATGCAACCTGCTGCAGCTGTACTTTTATGACTGAGCTGCATATCTGTATCTGTGGAAGCACGTTTGATTAGATGATTATTTCTAGACAGGATAAGTGAGTGAAACAGAGACTCTGTTGACTCTCATTCAGGTAATCAACGCACACATGCCATGGCACACCACGCTATGCCAGATTGCATTACCTGCCTCTTTTCATAGGTACATAATGAGATCATGGAAACACTAGATGGATAGGTGGACGGAGGAAGACAAATTGAAATGTAGCGAGACGAGAAATGATGGAACATAAACTTTAGAAATATTTCCGGCTCTGAAAACACCTGCTGGGTGATTGCGAGCGGAAATATGGCAGCGTTCAACCCTTAAACGTCTCTCAGTGATGACAGTCGGGCAGAGAGAGAAAGTGATGTGTTAACACAAACTGGGCAAGATGGAGATAAACCGAGAGGGAAATCTGGTGGCCTGTCAGCTCAGTTCTCTCTGTCAATTTGTCCAAACAGAGGAAGCTCATGTTGCATTGGAGATGCAGGTAACAGGAGCTGGACTGGACCACACCTAAGCCACAGGTACCGGCCAACCCTCCCCTCCTGCTTCATAGGCGCACGAGAGTCATACAAGAGTTCGCTGAATGTATAAAAGGATGATTTGTTCTGAAAAGCTCGATAGATCTTGATTAAACAATTCAAAAAGTATGATGTAGTATGATTTTCTTTGGTTAATAACAATGATGGCAACCAAAAAACAAACTCCTCTAATTCACATAAAGCTGCTTAAATAATTTCATTAAAACCTTCATTTCCGTTATTTATATCCTGTTTTAGTATTTCCAGATGTTTTCTAGATGATTGCAGTGTTTTATTCAGGGATTTAATACAAATAGAGCGCTACAAATAGCAGCCACCCTCCCCCCCAGACCTTCTGCAGGAAAGGTGTTCCACACACTTCTTTTCTTTGAATTATAATGTTTTCATATCACAGATGGTGACCAGGGGCCACTGAAATGTGAGTCTTGGAGGGAAAACATGAGACTTGACATGTACATTAAGCTGTAATACAGTGGGAGTGTGTGACAGCTGCTCTGCTTATTGTGCAAAGTAAATGGCAGCGCCATGATTAATATAGTATTTCTTTCTCACTGAGCTCTGAGTAATGGCCGTTATAATGGATGGGAACTCTTGGAGGACAAAATAGTTCTGTGAACAAAGTATTTACTCCCTTATACATTTCTACTGTCTGTTCCTTTTCTACTTTCTGATGATTAATCTAGTAATCGGATAAAAAGTTACTAATTTTCTAAACATTTTAATGCAATATATTGATAGAGTTCTATTGTTGCATTGCTCAGTCTGTTCGCGGAGATGCTTCTTTTCAGCTTTTTCCATAAATATTGAACGCTCATTTCAGAAAAATATATCTGTTCTCTGTAAAAGTTTCAATTTTTCCTTTTTGATCCTCGGTTTAAGTGTAGACCAAAAGCCAAAGAGTTGCAGACGTTGAGTACAGCCCTCACAGTTAAGCAGTACATGCATCAAACCGGCACAGCCTGCACCACTCAGGAGTTTTGTTGGAACTGCTGGTTTGTTCTGTTCGTTAAGATCAGCCCATTTATAACCCAGGATTATATTTTTTCCCGTCTGCGCTACCGTCTTAAATATTTTGATGCCAAACCTGCCAGACTGCTGCTCCGATGGATTTCAAATGTTCCAAGCGAGGAGATGAGATGGTTTCATGGCCGCATTCCTACAGCTGCCTTCATGCTTTATTACGCGTATTATTCTCCACATATTGCCCTGGGTTATCAGGCTGATGCAACAGTCAGCAAGCTGACTCCTTCATTCCTCTTCCTTCATATTTCTTCTTCTTGTTTCTTCCCCTGCTTCTTTACTATATATGTTTTTCTCTCATTCATTTTACTTATTCATATTCCTTATATTCCCCCATCATTTCTATTTTTTTCTTTTAGTTTTATTGTTAATTTGTCCTTCCATTTTTTGAACTGAAATTTTTACTTTGTTGTTCTTCACCTTCACAATCCACAGTAACTTTTTTCACCAGGTTTCTTAATGTCTTTCATTTCTATTTATTTATTAATGTTTGTTTTTTTTATCTGTCGTTCTACTTTTTGTTTTCTCTTTAATTCTTCCTCTCGGTCTTTACATAGTTTTTTTTTTCCTGCTATGGAATGTGTGATGAGCCTCCAGCTAATCCCATCCCTAAAGCACCTTAGCAACGCTCGCTAAGGGAATTTGAAGGGAGCTACACAAAATAAAAAAAAACACACAGACATGCACAAAGCCCAGCAAGCAGCCCCCTATTGGCAGCAAGTGGATCCAGGGATGTACTAATACATCTTCAAATGTGCTTTTTAAAGCGTTTGGAAAAGCTCTGTGGTTAGGCGATAACTCCCCACTGGTTAAAGGATGGATGCTCCTGTTGTGTTTCAGCTCTGCTTTTTCCTCCCTCTGTTGTTTTTTTTTTCATCCTTTACTCATCCCTCGCCATCGCTCCCCCTCAGCTCTTTCCCTCATCTCCACCGACCATGTTGCCGACTTTAAAAAAAAAAAAAAAAAAAGTTTGTGTAAACATGATGTATATTGTGTAAAGTTTCCTCTTTGTTCTTCAAAGTCAGCATATTGGGTTTGATCTTGTTCGTTTTCACGAGCTTTTCATTTTACGATGGATTTACAGTAGAGTTAACTATTGGAGTTATTTAGGATTTCAAATCCATCCATTCTGATCACTTAACTTCATTTCCTGCATCCATGAAGTCTCAATTTCAACTTTTCTGGGATTTGGGGTCATAGTTCAGGTTTGTTATCACTTTTGAGATGCTAATCAACTGTTTCTGTTTAGAAAAGCATACATGAGCAGCACAATGTTATAAATATAAAGAACGTTTTATTGATGTAGCATATTTCACCAAAGTTGCGAAGTGCTTCAAAAAGAGTACAAAAATTAAGTGTGTTTTTACACCTGATAGTCTGGTGGACTCTGTTTGATTGGAGACCAAAATTACAAAATGTATAACATTTTCAGCTACTGCCGTTCTCTTTCTCACCGCACTGTCAGCTGAACCAAAACCTGTCTACCTCTTTGCCTGCGGTGGCGCTGCACCAAGAACTACTGAAGGAAACGACACAAAAACCTCAGAAGACACTGAGCCCAACTTTGTTCTTCACAAAATGTTAACAAAAACATCAGATTTTAGCAGCTGTAGGATTTTCTTTTGAGTCTGTTTGCATCGGATGCAGAGAACACGGATGCAGATTTGTCTTTGCTATATTGACATTGACCATCACTTTCAATCCATTTCACAATTATGGACTACTTTATAAGGTGATCACTACGTTTTAGACTTATTACACTTTTCATAACAGCAGTAACTTAATTTGCCTCACTTTGTTGGATTATAAAGACCCTTTTTAAGTTTTTCATCCTAAACAGTGACAAGTTTCAGTTATCAAACCAGGTTGAAGTAAAAAATCTGTTACTTTCAAATGTGGTTTAATCACAGTAAACAGATTAAGCTGTAAAGGTGATAAGATTAGAGTATATGTGTGTGTGTGTGTGTGTGTGTGCATATACGCTCAGCTACTAAGGCTATAATGAGAATCTGTAAATACCCTCAGTCTGAATCCCTCTCCATGTTTAATCTGAGTCCATAACTACTGGCTGCCAACACAGATCATCCCCCTGTTCTTACACGCACACACACCTACACACACACACACACGCACATATCCACCAGCAAACACACGGGGGATATCAATATTCAATATGCAGCATCCGCAAATAACACAAACAGGAAAAGCATTTATAGATGACGACGTATATTCTGACAGATCACTCATCCTCTTTCTCACACACAAACATACACACGCACACACACACACGAGGAGGCCTACATAAGTGGATCAGGGAGGTGGGTGTGTGTAGGAAACTTCAGCCAGGCTATCACTAACAAGCATGCTTCCCTCTCTCTCTATCCTTTATACAGCAAATCCCTCCACTCCACGCCAGAGATTAGCATATTGTTTTACACAAATGTGTGCGCACACAGTTCTGCACGCTCACGTCGATGGTGTGTGTGTGTGTGTGAGCATGCAGAGCAGCCTGCTTTGGCGTAGCAGGGCTGAGTGGGATCTGTGCTGATGTTCTGAGGGTCACAGGATGTTTCGGTTCGCCCCAGATCTCAGGTTATCAAATCAAACGTCCACGTTTCAAACTCACTTTGTTTTATCTTTGTGATGTTTTCCTTTTTTTTGTTGTTGTTAAACTTAATGATTAGTGGTTTTGTTCACTTTGAGTGCATCTTTGCAATCACTGGCTTGGATGCAGGACTTGATATTATATTTCATGTGTCATCCAGTCTAAATCAGTTTGCAACTTTTATGTTTGCATCTAACCTTCAGCGGCCTTGAAACAAACCAAAAAATTTATTTTGTGATGTAAAAATATATTTGTTTTTATTTGCCACACAGTTCAGCTGGGATCTATACATTTCTTTTTACCAAGAAAATATTTAAAAAGCTGCAAGAAGCTGGTTTGATTAGTGTGCACACTCTTATCTAATACATTTTGTTAATCCTTTAAATATGTTTGATATGAAAAAAAGAGATCATTTAGCTTTCATTTGATTGGTTGAAGCAGAGAGGCATCCTAACCTTACAGACTGGATATTAAACACATCTGAAGCTGTTTCAGATATTATTAGCACACGAAAGTAGCTCTCTAATTCCTTCGAACAGATGAGCATTGAAAAGGATTCTCATAATGTAAACAGGAAGAGGCTGAGATGACATGAGACAAAATGCTAAGTGTTTTCCTAATAATCAAATCTTTTTTTTTTTTTGTTTAAGTAGAAAAAGCAGGAGAAGAGAAAATCACTGGCAGACTAAAGAGTGCAGCTAATAGCTTTCTGCTCGGCGTCTTACCTTCACTACCAGAGGTCAACGTGTTTCAACGATGACACAAAAATGCGCATTCCTAATGTTGTCTGCAAAACGGCGCACTGAAGTTTGTGTTTTCATCAAAGGAGCATCTTTCCCAGCATGCTTTTAAATGGTTTAAATATGATGTAATTACTTTTAATTCATACAGTACTTGTATTTGTTTCAGCTCGGTCTAAAACTCATTTATTTAAAACCGCAGAGGTATGCTTAGATATATATATATATTAAAAGAAATGACCACCTGAAATCATCTTTTTATATAGAAATGTCAAAAAATACGTTCAGTGCCTGAAAGATTACAAACAAAATCTACTAAGCTGTGAATGTTGCAGCTGATTCGACCGTATCTGCATTGCTTTAAAAAAAAGTCTTGCCATCCCTTCAACTTCTCCACTTTTTGCTACACAGCATCAACAAAGCTGAATATATTTTACTTTGATTTTATGTGAGACACAAACACAAAAATAGTTCATAATTATTAATTGGAAGGAAAAAAAACATGTTTTTAAAAATGATAAATTAAAAAGTGTGTGCATTAGTATTCAGCCACCATGTTTGGATTTTTTGTAGAATCACATTTTCCTTTAGTGAAGGACAAATTTGTCTATCACATAAAATTCAAATAAAATAGTTTTGAATTCTTTGGCTACAACACGACAAAATGTGAAGGAAAACTGTATTTTCTCCTATCTATGTCCCCCCCCACCCCACCCCTTCCATTTTTAAACTCCACTGAAAGTGTAAAAGTATCACACTTTGACTTTTAGGACTTTCAAGTCTGAATGTGTGAACAATTTGCTGCTAAATACTCTCGGCCAGCCTTATTCTTGATGAATGGCACTAATTGACCAGTGTTTTTGGCCACTACTCTGGTAGGAGATTGGAGAGATGTGAACCAGATCTCACCTGCAATCTGCAAATGACAGAGCCCCCCCTCTGCAGAGGTGAAAGGAAGAGAGCGGTTCATTGGCCTCTGGGCTGGCAGGAGACCTTTTAACTGCAGTGATTACCTTAGCCCCAGCTACAGTTGTAATCATGTTAGTGTTTCCCGCTCTCTTCCATTCCTTCCTCCTCTGTCACCTGCTTTTTTTTCTTTTCTTCTCCAGAGTGCCCTATCCCTCCAGGAAAAGTACCATGGTGTTTAGGTAATTGGCTTGACAAGACTTCACTTTTTCCCCCGCATCTATAATTGATTTAAAGGTAGAAATGCTGAAGCTTTTTCTCGCTTCCAGTTGACCTGGGCACACGAGCATCTTAAAAAAAAAAGGAAAAAAAAAAAAGCCTTTTCTACACGTTTTGTTGTTGTATTCTTTCCAGCTCTGACATTAAATGCTTTATATCAATTATTAGATTTTAGTTTTGTAGGAAACAAAAGATGCAAAGCAGTAAAAATTGAGGAACCTTGTTCATTTCAGCACCTGGACAGCTCCAGTTCCACTGAAAACAACGTTTTATATTCATTTCAAGAGCTTTTACATTTCAATTAAGAATCTGTAACATATTCAGTTACAAGTAAATGATCACAAATCAGATTAACTGTCCAGTTTTAGTCGTCTGGATGTAGTTTTAGGTCGAACCTGTCAGGATTCGATCATGTCGAGGAACCAAAAGTTGATGCAAGAATCTGCTCAGGATGAGGAACAGCTGAAAGTAATTTTAAAGGAAGAATCAGATTCATGAGATAAGGGCTGAAAGAAATAATCAAAATACAAACCCAGATTACAGAGCTGACAAAACCAGTTTTCTTTGCAACAAAGCAAGTTTATTTGAGTTTATACTCTAGTTTAAGCTCTTCACAAAGAAAAACGGGTCGAATGTCAAGAAATTCGCAATAAAAGAAGAAATAAAAAAGATGAATTATTAGAAAATTTAAGCATTATTTTAGAAATTTTAAAATGGAATAAAAAAATCCCCCAGCTGAAACACAAAAATATCTCAAGATCTCAGAACTTATTATTTCTGGATTTCTTGTCTGTTTTCATACTATCCAGCTAATTGATTTTAAAATATATGATGTCACTCTAATAAGTCATTCTTAAGTTTTTTTTAACAGTTCGGCTTCATAAGGTGGGAGTGAACGTAGTTTCTCCACTGTCAACCTTATTGTACATTTTGCATAATGATAACTACAGGAGTTACCATGACTCCATCCAGTAAAGGTCCCAGTCTTTGTCAGTGAGGAATGAGTTTAGTATCATCTAAAATTTGTAGATGACACTGTCATTGTTAAACTGGTGACCTGTGATGAGGATGAGCATGAGCCTTTAGTGAAGGACTTTATGAAACGTTTTCATGAAGTCTACCTGCATCTGAACACCCGAAACACAACATGATGCTTTTGGTTTGAGGAGATTTTCTCACCTTCCTTCCAAGTCCAGAATTAACAGCACAAACACAGAGATGGTGGAAGAATATAAATACCTTGGAAATGTTAGAGATGATGTGATGAAATTTCATGTTAACATTGATGCAGTCTTTTAGAAGAGCCACAAATGGCTGTATTTTCTGAAGAAGTTGCAGCTTTTTAAACGTCTTCCTTTATTGAAGCAATAATGGGATGGTTTAGATCAAGACGTGTTTGTGTGCTATTTAACGGCCTAGTCAAAGTCCAGAACAAAATCCAATAAATTTGTTGTCACTTGACATAATCTGAAGCAAAATTCTGCATGTGTGTCTTAATCCAAAAACAGAAAAATGAAAAAGAGAATAATGCAACCTGAAACAAACATTTAACTGTTGAGATTTTTTTATTCTGATTTTGATTTCCTTTAGGTATAATCACAATAATTGTAACACTGTACAATGAAACCTATTAGTGATTTATTGTATATCTGATTTAGGCGTGTAAACACGTCTGTTTCTCCTCTTCCTAGATGGTGTGAGATATGAGCAGAGTGATAACTCAGCAGAGAAAATGAGGCAGACTTTCAGGCAGCAGCAGAGGCTGATGGAGAGAGTCAGACGGAGAGCAGCGAGGCTCCCTCAGCAGCAATAGGTCTGCTTTCGGAAAAAGACGGGGAGGAGGGGGACCCTCGGATTAAGAGGCTGAAAAATGGTTAAAACGTGTCAACGTGTAATTGCATGATAAGGCCCCCTCGCAAGGAATCTGTTGGCCCTGTCGCTATTTTCTATGGCGCCCTGGCTAATCTCCTCTTGCCACATTCAGTCTTGTGCAATCGGTCCCCCGTAATCTCCCCTGACAGGACCGGGTCCAACGACAGAGGTGAGGGTTTTTATAGGAGAAGAGGCAGGGAAGTATGCGGAGGCGTGATAAACTGACGCCGATTATCCACGTTCAGGACATCAGGAGCGCACGGGATGGGGGCGGGGAGGGTTATGGAGAGAGAAGTGCCAGAGCGGCGGTGACCAAACATGTGCCAAGCAGAACATGAGGAGAGGAAAAAAACCGGGCTGCGCCGGGCTCAGCGCCGCTCCTACTGGAACCGGATGCATCAGTCAGGAATATTCCTCACTGACAAAGACTGGAACCTTTACTGGATGGAATCATCAAATTAGGAGCCATTAATAAGCCTGATCAAATACATCATCTTCTACTAAAAGCTTCCTGCTGTACTTTGCAAACTCATAGAAAGAGGTGGGCAGAGAACCCAAAATTATACTCAAGTAAGAGTAGCACTACTTCAAGATAATTTTACTCAAGTGAAAGTAAAATGTTGCCATCCAAGTCATTACTCGAGTAAAAAAAAAAAAATTGGTAAAAAGTCTATTCAAGTACTAACTGATCAAAACTTCAATTTTTAATATATAAAAGTTACATTGCAAGACAGACTAAGAGAGAAAGAAATGTGGAAACGTTGGTGTTTTAAAGATTCAAATGAAAATGATTCATATAAATACCATGATTACAAAATAAAATCAGGCAAAAGAAACATTTTTCAAATTAATTTCTTTCAACATGAAACTCAGGAAACTTTGACAAAAACTTCAAGTGTGTGTCTGCTGACTTTTTATTTTTGTTAAAACAAGTTTGTTCTTCTTTCAGTGAAGTTACTCGTGTGGGCAGAGTAATCAGAATTTACTGAGGTAAAATCACTCCAATGAAATTAAAAAGCAATAGAAATAGTCCTAAAAGTATCTTCACCCCCCAAAAAAGATGTCACTCAAGTAAATGAAATAAACGAAACTGCTCATTATCACATTTTCTTACATTACAATCACAAACTTTCGTCCATTTCATTGACACTGAAATGGTCTAATTCATTGAGATTTCATGCAGTAGACCAACACAAAGTGGAAAAAGAACAGAAGATTATTAAATTAGCATTTAACTCCTTTTCTTCCTATAACGTCTGCTGATTTCTGGAGCCTGACGTTTCTTGGAGAACAAACAAGCAGACAGGTCAGCGAGGAATTTCTGGAGAAGTTTGAAGGAGGTTCACTTCCAAAACGTGTGGTGGAAATCTAACGTCACCCTGAATGCACCTAACATGAAACACAGTGCTGGCAGCATCATGCTGTGTTAAATCTGGTTGAAAGTCTGTGGCGAGACTTGGAGCCTGAGCTTTAGTTGTTCTGCAAAGAAGAATGGGCAGAAAATTCAGTCTTCTGGTGTTAATCAGTGGGGCTAAACACAAACACACACCACATTTTCCGTGGTGTGTGTTTGTGTTGAAAATGAAGACCCTTTATCCCCACTTCAACAATATGTTCTACTGCAGCTCTATCAACTAAAATCCCAATAAAATACATTGAAGTTTGTGGTTGTAATGTAACGAAATGAGAAAACATTTATATCTGTTTGACTGGCTTACATCACAGAGGTTTGATGTAGAGAAAAAACTTTCATAATGTCTCTATTTCTTTCTTTTACCGAACCAAATCATTGAAGATGGTTTTAGATGTTAATTTTATGATATATGTCATCATTTTAGTTGCACACCTTTAACACAGTGAATAAATCAAAAATATACTCCAGAAACAATATTTTCTGGAATGATCAATAGTCAGCTAATGTTTTTTGTCTTGATTGTTAAACATGTGTTTTATATATTTGCTCAATAATTCAGTCAAAGCTTAAACAGATTATTTATTCAAAAAAATTCAGTTTTCATCGACTTCCTGAAAATAACCCCAGTCATGTGCAACTTATGCAAAAAAAAAAAAAAAAAGCCTAAACAGCCAACCTCAAAAATGTTAACTGAATAAAATATAGAGAGGAACTGTAATTTATATATTTGTGAACATTGTGAGTAACATGAAATGCTGTTTTATGTTCTTACTTATGGGTTTGCTTTTCTTTAAGATTTGATATGCTTTGGTACATTTGAAATGAATAAATAAATCTGAGTAAAAAAGTAAAACCATAAAGAAACTCAAGCCTGGCATAAAGACAGCTGTCATCTAGAACAGAAGCTCCTCTTTAGTCTGACGCAGATTAACACGCTTTGGGTTGATTTCCTTCTTTAGGAATATCTGAACAGAGAATCATTAGGCACAAAAATGAAAAACGCAAAGTTGATGCACAGTTTCACTGTGTGTGGTGCTGAAGTTACACTGGCATGATTTATTTATTTTTTTTTAAGTTTGAGTCCTGAAAAAACCGACTGATGGCAGCAAAAGTTTTCACACTAGAAAAAAAATCCAAACGGATTATTTTTAATATTCACCTGAATTTATTTCCTGGCTTCCCTATCGTGTACCTCTCGTCTGACGTAAATCAGGTCTAAATATCGTGACCCTATGTTTCATCCAAGCATATTAATGGAAAGCTTAGTGGAAGAAAAAAAAATGTGATTTTGAAACAAGCCCACTCAAGGGTTTTGGACAGCTTCATAACATGTGGACCGGAACTGGATGTTTACGTCACGTCCCTGAGGGAAGCCACTCCTGACCAGACCCAGTCAGAAGTCATCTTACCTGAATTGGGAGAAAAAGGACTGGACTGTCCTCTTATAGATGAAACCAAATATTTGCATTTTCTTTACAAATTAAGGTCTCAGGGTCTGAAGGAAGAGTGCAGAGTCTCAGAATCCACACAGTGAAATGTTTCCACAGTCACTGGAAATGTGGGGATTTACTGCTGGTCCACTGCGTTTTACCCAAACCAAAGTCAGAGCTGAACTCTGCCATGAAACCTTATAGCACCTGCTGCTTCCTTCAGATGACCAGCTCTGTGGACACTCTGGTTTCAATTGGTGCAGGACTTGCTGCTGCCCATGTTGCTAAAAATAGCAACACCTGCTTTGAGGAGCGAGGCGTCAGGGTTCTGGGTCGGCCCGCAAACCAACCTGACCTGAACCCGCGTGCAAGTCCTTTTTTTGTCTTATGTAATGTTACAGATGTCATTAAATCACACACACAAAAAACTTTTTTCATGATTCACCTATGTAATATTAAAACAACCAAAGCTGATGAGTGAAAGTGATTTAGTGAAGGAGTCTAATGTTCAATGTTTGTTTTTTTTTGGCCACATTTTCTCAGATGATTGTAAATTGAAACAGACTCTTAAATGTTTTCAGGGTTTGAGTTCGCTCGAATATTTTTGTGTTTTAGTTGCAAGTTATTGCACTTCCCCCCCCCCCCCCCTCTCCCCTTGAATTCTTAAAATAATTAGTGAAATATCTTCAATTTAGTCTGGAGGACTTCCCAGCTTGACTGGACTGGATTTGCGTCCTCGCTGCCCCTCTTGTTTTCAGGTTCAGGCCCGAGAGGGAATTAGGCTGATAGAACCAGGGGTGTTGTTGGCCGGCCTTTTTGTCAGCCGTGACCCTGCGGTCGCCCCGGCTTACACCAGGACTAATCCCCATTCTCCTCCAACACAAAACCCCCCTCCCTCTCCTTGCCTCCTCCTCCCATTCATGCCCCCTCTCTCTGCCCCGGGGGCCTCCGCTGATTCAGCCATCAAATTTAAAGAAGGAAATCATTTAACAGCCGTGGCAATTAGACACACAGTAGCAAAGCGCTTGATGCTGGAGGTCAGGGAGGAGGGGGGAGATTTGAGGAACACAGGTGGTAATAAGTTTGAGGTGAGCCCAGCTGAAAAATATAAGTGAAGCGACCGCGGGATGCTGTGATCGGATTGGCTTTTGTTTGAGATTTGGACTACTGAGGTCACAATCCTTCAGGCAGGTAGACAAACAATGATGCTTTTGGCCTAAAGGGGCAATTAAACAAACGGGTGTGAGTGCAGTTAGTTCAAGACTCCTGGACTTGATGATGCTGACAAAATAACATGAAATCAAATATTACTGGAAATGTTCCTGTTAAAATAAATTTTAAAAATGCTTTAAAAAGTAGTCAATATACAAATAGCAATTTAAAATATTTGAGCAAGGCTAAAATCAAAATAGCAAATATTGCAATTAAATGCATCATATTTGTGATTTTTCTCATTTTAAATCCAGAAAAGAAGCTGCAAAATAAATATTTACTAAAACAATAGGGAAAATACCAGAATCACAAAACTTAGCACCCTGTGTGGTGTGCTAAGTTTTTATAACACAGTTTCACAACTGGAGAAAAGGAAATAAACACAAAAAAGAGCAATTTTAGGTAGACCCACCTAAAACATGAATAAATTAATTTTATCAAAATTTTCAACTGAATATTAAAGTACATAGGCGTTTCTTAAACAACAACAATAAAAAAAGAAAAAAACATCAGTTGTTTATATTTTTTAAGTAAGACGGATTTACAGCATATTATTTTAGGCCTGCCGTGCAAAAAAATATATTTATCTTAATTTTTTGTAACAACTCCTGATTTATTCCCGATTCTGGTGAACTGACTCTAGGTTTACAAAAGAAAAATAAATTAGTGCTCCACGTTGTAAATGCGGCTTGCTCGGCCCTCTTCTAAAATGAAAGTGATTAAAAAATAAAAACACAAACTGTAACGTTTCTCCAAGAGACAAAGAAATCTTGGAAAATTTATTAAAGTCAGCGCTGCTCCGGCTTCAGCTGCAAAAATGTAGATTTGCCTTTTTGTAAATTATGTATACAGTTGCATAAAAGCGTTTTCAGTAGGCCTATTTATTCACAATTTACAAGATTTTACAACAACAGGAACAAATTCAAATTACACCGACTCACATGTTTACAAGCATCAAAACTGGAAATCAATTTAAACTGCAGCCTGTAACTTTTTTTTCTTTCTTTCTCCACACCGCTCTGCATTTATTATACGCTTCCCTCTTTAAAACATCCTCCAAACACTCGGCTGGTGTCTGTAATTCCGCCGAAATGTCGGAGAATAAAATAAGCTTTAAAATTGCACCAGCCTGTACGGATTATAATTTAAACGGTGTCAGAAGTTGGCAAGCGATCTGAGGCGCTTTCGGACAAAAAAAGATCCATCACTTTTTTTTTTTTTAAATAATTATTATTAAAAAATTAAATTAAATTAAAAGTTCAAAGTGATTGCATTATCATGACTGCAGCCGCCTATAATTTACAGTCCATCAGCAGCTGGAGCCCGCACGTGGAGTGGAAATATTTGGTTGTGTTCGCAGTGCTTACAGTTCATATGGACGTTTTAAATGTGCGTGAGGGGAACCGTCCCGTTCACCGCAGCGGAGCCCCCGCTCTGGTAGTGCTGCGGGTGCAGCACATGCAGTCTGCTTTGAACGGAGTCGCCGCCCGCCGCCTCGCCAGTGGGCAGATACATGCTGATCATGTCCCTCAGGTCTCCCGTGGGGCACGGCGGCGGTGCGCGCCCCGTGGAAACGGGCGGGCTGACGCTCGGCTCCGATTTCACGAGCGAACCCAGAGTCCCTCCGATGGCCCCGGACACGGGGGAGACCCCGGAGCTCTGGTGCTGGTGGGTGTAGCCGGTGATGCCGCCGTAGCCCGGCGGAGAGGCGCTCATGTAGCTCTGAGAGTTCGAGATCGGGCTGTAAGACAAAGCGCTCATGTCATACCTGTGCACCGGCTGCGGGTTGTGCGGGTGGTGATGCGGGTGGTGGTGGTGGTGCGGGTGATGGTGCGGGTGAGCCCCGCTGCCCGGGTGTTGGGTGTACGCCAGCTGCGCCTCCTGCATCATGGCGTGAGCCGCCGCCGCTGCGGCCGCCACCTGACCCGAGTACGTCCCGTTCGCCCAGCCGTTCACATGCGAGGCGTAGCCCGCGCTGGCCCCCACATGTCCCGCTCCGGGGCTCTCCAGCCGCTGCCCGCCGCCCATCCCCACACCCGGCGATGAACCGAGGAGTCCGCCGGCAAGTGAGTACTTGTCCTTCTTGAGTAGAGTCTTGGTCTTCCTCCGCGGGCGGTACTTGTAGTCCGGGTGTTCCTTCATGTGCATGGCCCGGAGCCGCTTGGCCTCGTCGATGAAGGGTCTCTTCTCCGCCTCGGTCATCACCTTCCACTCCGCGCCCAGCCGCTTGCTGATCTCCGAGTTGTGCATCTTGGGGTTCTCCTGTGCCATTTTCCTCCGCTGGCCCCGGGACCACACCATGAAAGCGTTCATGGGTCTCTTGATCCTCTCCTGGGGGACCTTCCCTGCGGGCCCCCCGCCTCCTCCTCCCGCATGTCCGCCCGGGTTGGATGGGTTGGTCTGGGTCACCACGGGGGAATGCAAGTCCGTCTCCATCATGATGCTGTACATTCACCTCGTCTTTGTAGGACAGAGTCAGACAGACAGAAACATTCAGCCTCCAAAAACACGGAGGGAAGAAGTGACTGAAATCCACTCAGAGCTGAAACTGCAGCGTCTTCCTCCTCCGTGTCATCCGTGGAATGGGAAGGACTTGTTGGAGCGGACTTTGGTTGAAGCTGAGCCTTACTGGGAAAAGTTACCGGTGCGTGCCCGGGCCGCGCGCTCTGACAGCAGCTAAATGAGCGCAAGGCGGCCAATGGAGAGGCGCGACCGCAGACGTGATTTGCATGCAAGGGGCTCGAGGTTCTGGTGACGTCGGAGCGCGAGACCTAAAAATTACTCCCTCTGTCATCGTTTTTGCGCGTGTAGCTAGAAAAAAACACGACAGGAGCGCGAGTCCAAAAATGAGTCAGGAGGACTGAGCGATTTAATGGATCATTTTTATTATTTCAACTCACAAATCAGAAGAAAAATGTCATTACAGCAAAATGAAACTATGCAAATAAATAAAATTCAGGTAAAATAAAATCAACTGAAAGTTAAATTATTTATACAGTTTTAATCAAAACAAATTATTTCGAAACGGCTTTATTAATTTTTTTTTTTAGCTTTACGCATGAAATATACAAATATTAGTGGGCGCCTATCCCTTCTTGATAGTAAATATGTAGTGAAAATGGGGATTAATATATTTATTCGAAAAACTATTGATATATAATTCTTGTATCTGCTTGTATCGTGGAAGACTTTAGCTGACCCTGCCTATGAGTTTCTTTTTCAGTTTTTTTATTTTACTATTTAGTTATTTTATTAATACTACATTTATTTATTTATTTATTTATTTATGTATTTATTTATTTATTTATTTATTCATTAAAACCACATTTAAAGCTTATTAGAAAACACACCAAACAGGCATTTTCACGTGTTTTGATATGCAATTTATTATAATAAATTTTACTTAATTTAAGTAGCTCACCAAACCCTTCTTTGTCTAAATTAGGGTTACAGAGCCGTCTATTCAGAGCCACAGGTGCTTTTTTTGTTGTGCTCGTTGCTAGGAAACAGGTGAGTGACGCTTAGAGCACGTGCCATTCAAAGCACATCTTTTGTTTGTTTCAGGACTGCTGAAAAAAGGAGCGGGGTAGGAAAAAAAAAGCCTGCAGTAATCCTATAATAAATGTTGGACATGTCGCAGCCTTTAAATGGTTTTAATCAATTAATGAGGCAGAATGCTGCTTCAGGAGTCGAACCAGGCAGGCCTGCAGCAGGCCATGCTTGGGTTTCATCACAAAAATAAATGCTGAAAGAGATCATTTAGTCCGTCATGACCCGCAAAACACCACTTTAAAAATGTCAGATGATTTTGTTGTCTTTTATTTTATACAGTTCTAGTCTCCCACAACAGTTAAAATTCAATTTCACCAAACTGTTTTACTCTTCTGGTAAATATATAACCAATTGAAATTTATAGTAAACCCCCCTGCCCCCCCAAAAAACAACAACAACAACAAAAAAACTTAATTAAATACAATTTAAAGAAAGACCATTCAGAACATCTGTAACTAAATGTGTCTTAATGTAAGCTACAGGAACAGAGAAGATAAACGTTTGAAATTATCAACCTTGAAAAGTATTTCTTTTGTTTTATTTTACATATAGGCATTGATTAAACATGCAAAACATTCTGAATAATATATAAAATACTTTTAAAAAGTATACATTCCCTTATAGATTTCTTTGATTTGTGTTTTTTGTCACACTTAAAACATTTAAAATGAAAAATGTTCTTACCAAACAAAGACAACCTGGTTAAATATAAAAAGCAAATTTCAAATGATGATTTTCTCTCTGTGGTGAAAAGTGATTGCACTTTAAACCTTGGAGGCAAAAACTGCCAATGAGTTTTTAAAGTCCCTGTTGAGATATTTTGGTCTGTTTTTCTTGTGGAATTATTTTTAATTCAGCCACATTGGGATTTTCAGCATGAATAACTAAAGGTCAGATTTAAGTTCCAGCCTTTGACTAGGCCTCTCCCAAACATTAGTTGTCATCCATTGAGAGGTGGACTTAGCACCGTGTTTTGGATCATTGTACTGTTGCATAACGCTTTTGAGATTAAGGTCACAAACTGAATGTCAGACATTCTGCTTCTTGGGTTTCCCAGTAGAGAGGAGAATAAATGATAACATCATTTACAACAAACTTCTCAAGTCTTAAAGCCACAAAGCAGCACTAGCTACCTCTATATGCTTTGACTGTTATGATTTTTTTCTACATGTTCAAACATACATGACATAAAGTCAAATTTTCTCCTATCAGTGTTAAAGTTTTTCTCTCCATATTGAGCTCTAGATGTTGTACTGGGTTGTTTCTTGACCTCCTGGCTGAGTCATTGTTGAGTTTTTTGAGTAACTTCAGTCTAGGGTGGGATTGTCATTGTTCTATATTTTCTCCATTTTTGGACGAGCCTTTAAAATGGGTTTATAACCCTTTCCAGACTGAGTTTCTCATCTGTACTTGAGTTAGTTAAAGATAACAGCAGCATAACATGCAATCTTTATGCCAACTTCATGTTGTTTGGCAAGTGATATTTAAGTGATTTCTTAATTATATAGGTTTAAAACTGCAGGGTGTGACCTTTATAAAAAAATATTTTTTTTACATATTTGTTGAAACTGTCACTGTCATGACAGTATGCCATGAGACGTGAGATAATCTGTAAAACAAATTGAGCTGCTCTGCCTTCTCCTAGTTACAACTAGAAGCGACCAATCAGAGCCAGTGCTAAGACCAGGGGGAGGGTCTTAGCGCTGTCAGTCCTTCTCCATGTAGCACTGCTCCGTTGCTCTATGCTATGCTATAGTATCTTCTTGATAGATCCTGTTGTGAATGCTCAGGCTAGTTAGCATAGCCATGATGATGGAAAAACTGTTTTCCTTTAACGGTAAATTGTTTCCCTGCCATTAGCACACTTAGCAGCAAGTACACAAGACTGATTGACAGCACTAAGACCTTCCCCCCGACTCTGATTGGTTGTTTTTGGTCAGGAGCGGTGCATTTCTTGAGACAGAAATAGTTGCTCTGGGAACAGGTGGAGGAAATTGATCTTTTGAAAGATTATCTGTCTCTTAACAACACATATGTAAAAAACATTTGCTTTACATAATGCAGCTTTATGTGTGGATAGTTAAATGGATTTCAGCAATCATATTTATACATATAACTGTAACGTGTTTCGGTATTCCAGTCTCCTGCTCCCTTGGCGTCAGTCCTGTGCCGGCTCTTTGGAGCCCTCTGGGATTTTGCCCCCAAAGTGGCATCTGTCAGGTGCTGCTCGGCTCTCAGCAGGCTGGTGAGCCATGTTGGCATGGCGAGGACTTTTCCTCCTTAGCTGCCGCGTTGCTCGTTAAGAGGACTCCATTGTGTGATTGCTCTGAAAGACTCGGATACCACACGTGTCTGGGAGGCAGAAATCAGATCAGGAAATGGACAGAAATATTTTACATTGACCAAATAATTATATCCTGTCAGTAACAATGCGTTGCTCTATTTACTAATGTAGTATTTATTTTTTTGTATTGATCCAGGAAGGAGAGGCAGTTTGTCAAAAGCTTTATTAAATTACCTCTGGTGTTCAGTGTTGAGGTATTTAGTAGGAGAATCAATTGACAGATGATAAAGAGAATCAGCTTCATCTGGGATTCCAGGGCCACTCTGGTCGCTTCATTTACAGTGCGGTCTAGAGCAGGTTGACCTTTCAGAGCTGACGGCTTTGTGCAACTCCTGAACAGAAAAAGGGACACCACTGTGACAGGCTTTAGCTCTGTCACACCATATTCCTGTTTTAGCTCCTGTCTGTCACTTTCTGCCATCATTTCTGGCTGCCGGTGGATTGTGACTGAAAGTGATTGTTATGAAAGCCAGCAGTGGTACTTTTCCACTAAACATTAGGGGAATGTGTTAATAAAAGCTTATTTGGTTGAAAGTTAAACATATAAATGGAGATAAACATTTATTTGCAAAACACACTCAAAATAATTAGTCCAAATGAATAGTTTGAAGTGAGTTTCTCAGTAAAATGTCCCGTTCATGAACACTTTTCCATCTTTGATCTAGAAAATGAATCTGGTTTGGTGACAATGATTTGACATCAGCATCAAGGTTTGAAAAAGTATTGAGTAGCAACAGAAATAAAGTTTTTCTGATGTTGGACTCACAGCCCTAGTTTTAACAAAAATAAATATTAAATTAATTTTTGAACATATTTTGGAGTCAGTTGGGTAAAAAGGAGCATTGCTGTTTAATGTATTAACTCACCTTTCCTGATAATAATAATAAGCAGGTTAAATAATATCTTCTTAATTCTTTCAACAAATGTACATTTTCTAAGCTTTCTAAATTTCAAACTATTAAAAGACAGAAGGTTCTTAGACCATTATTGAAGAACATGCTCTCATTTGTCCACTAACATGTATTTAGTTGGTAAAAGTTTGAAAAAAGTCCAAGTCAATCTTGAGTTGATCCATTCTGTGTGTTCCTGTTTCCTCCTGGGAGCCTGACTATGGAGGATCACATTAAATTAGTTTTCTCTTGAAGAATCCATATCCTCCTTCAGTCAGTAAGAGTTAAAATCTGCAACACACAAAACATACAAATCAAGACTTTTGCTACATTATTTTTATTTGTAAGTTGCACACTTTAAGCTGTGAATGGAGGATAAAAGGAAAGAAATGGGAGCAAGAGGAAAAAAATTGAGGAAGCAAATGACTGAAAAAAATTTCCAACCTCAGAGTTGGTAAATGTCTATGATGAAGTTGATTGCAACAGTAAACATCCTCTGTTAAGAGATCTATAGCAGCTCACCTTTGCACAGCGCTCTGTGTTAATGATGTGCAGAGTTGGAGATTACTGCTGTGACGTTTCCTAAGTTCAAATCATGCATTTAAGTGTTTTAAACATCTGTGCTAATCCTCATACTGGATCCATTAAGCTACTCAAGTCCATCAAGAATATTTTAGTAAGTTACTCTACAAAATGCAACATGACTGGATCGTAACTATGGTGATATCTGATTCACTTGACTTAATATATTTGTGATTTTCCACAAACGTTATCGGACTTGTTTATGGTATTGCTGGGTCACTGTGTGGTGTGGCTATTTATTAGTTTGCTTGTACTGTAGGTATCTGATATCTCATCAGTCAGGTTTATAACTAGGTGTACAATAAGGGGAAAAGTATTTGCTCCCTTGTATGTTTCTTTTGTTTCAACTTAAGTAAAAACTATCCAAATAAACTTGAAAGCTGAGTTTAATTCCATTTACATTTCACCCAGACAGCAATGCCTCCAACTGAGCACTGAATGTATTCTGTGACTATTCAGTAGCACCTTGTCCTTCTGTCCATTCGTCTATCTGTCCATCTATCCATCCATCCGTCCGTCCGTCCGTCCGTCCGTCCGTCCGTCCGTCCGTCCGTCCGTCCGTCCGTCCGTCCATCTGACATTATGCAGTCACATGAATACTTCAGAGCTCCAAAAGCACTTATAATGATTTTAACAGTTCCAAAAACCAAGTATACCTTAATATTCATCAATATGCACAGTTGAAACTCTCTTAATGTCCATGGTCTTCCTTATCTTGTGGGTTCAGCACATCAGCCAATTGTGTGTCAAGTAGCATTGCACCAAGGTATTTCAGTTGAATTCACTTAAAATATTTGAGATATGTTAAATGGAAAAAAAAATCATGAATTTGTTAATTTCCCCAATTAATTTGGAGTTATTTTCCACAGAATACTTAATTGAGAATAGGCGCAAGTCCAATGAGACTCGTTTCAGATTAAAAGTACTTTTTAAAAACAACCTTTAATCAGGTATGAAGAATATTTTTCATTTATCCCACATTCTTGTAATCAAATATCTGTTCATTGGTCTGATGTAATATTCTAATCTTAAATGTCTTGTTTTCATTAGCTGTATGTGAGAAATCATCATAATGAACAAAAATAAAGGCTGAAAAACATCAGTCTGCATGTAATTAATTTGTATAATGCATTTCACTTATTGAAATGAGCTACTGAAATAGATTGACTTTTTAATGATATTCCAATTTATTGAATATGACTGCATAATGTCATACCAACTCTCTTTTGGAAGTTGCAGAAATATTTTTGGTGAGTCCACAGCAAAGCTTTACCTGTGTGGAAAGTTTAGCATTTCATTTTTTTTTTGGTAGCAAACAGTTTTAATGCGTGTTAATTGTAAGGATGAAAGGTTTTTATTTTCAGCGCCTGTCAGAAAGTTCCCTTGTTTCTGTGTCTAATTTCTAATTAAAAATAAATCTGTGTTGGACGGTGTCTGGAACTCGCTCCATTAGGCCTGAGAACACACAGCGGCCTAATCCAATCAGCGGCATTTCTCCTGTGCAGCAGCTGACACTTTGTTGGTTTTAGGCTCTCTGTCACAGCAAGCTGTCAGCTCCACTGCAGCTCCACAGCACTGACAGAGCAGATATAGGCAAACAGGAAAGCACACAGCATGAATATGCAACCGTGAGCTCTGACATGTTAAAAGGTTTAGAGAAACAGTTGAATTGATTCAACACTGGGTTCCTGGGTTACTGAGGGTTTCTTGGCAGAAGAGCTAACAAGACAGAGACAGCATAGCTGAATCAAACATCTGCTAGGACCTTTTTTATTTGACAGCCACACAATGAAGACAGTGTTTTTTTTTATTTTGTCGTAGGGTGTAACATACAGTATGGACAGTGCTTCAAATGTTGTACGCAGTTATTATTAGAGCACCATGAACATGCATTTCAATTTTCTGAGAAGCTCCATGTGAAATTGATCTGCATGAGGTTTACCCTTTTCAAACAGAAACAGAAATCAGTTGACTAATTAGTCTAAGTCTAATTACTTGAGATGCAACCTTGAAAATTGTAAGTTGACTTCTTTAATGTTTTTATTAATAAATTAGCCAGTTAGCACCGACCTGCTCCAGCCATCATCACAGAGCCTGACATCCTCCTCCTATCTATTTTACGCTCTTCCAGGTGTCAGACTAAAATGGCCTGGTGTACAAGTGCTACAAAGCATTAGCACTCCTCATTTAATCATCACACATCCTCCTTTGATTGATGCCTAATGAATGGCTCGGATTGTGGTAAGAAGACTTGTTAATGGGTTTTGTGTGTCTGTCAGACAGACATTTGAGGCTGCACTCAGAAATCTTTGCTTACTCCGAAGCTCCGAAACTGTGTTTCTTATGAAGAAAATACATTATAGTTTTCTTGCCGGACAAAACACCCTCATTAGAACCTGTGGGGTGTTTAGATGGGGTTTTTGTGTTTCTTTTATTTTTAGATAATGTGCTTCCTAAAGGGATTGTTTAAACCATTTTCAAGTAAGGTTTTATGAAAGGGTTACAACTTGCAGCAGATAACTCGCTTGGTGTTTTCATTTAGTATAAATTCAGATTAGTTTGCTGCAGAAGAGGAAGCTAACAGCTAATCAGGGAGCGGCCAGGACCAAAATGAACTTGTCCGTTTCTTAACGTTACCCCGATCTCAAAACTGGCACAGCAGTTTATGCAAGAATTATTTTTGAAACAAGAATTGTAGATCTTTATCATTAAATATATGCACTTTTTCTTTTTACCAAATTCTACTAGGCCACAGATATTTAGCCCTTAGATACTGAAACTAAACAATAACTAAACTAAACACTAATTTTTCCTAAATATTTATGAATAGCACTTGCATTTATTTTTTTTTTCTTTTGATTTATTGTGATCTAATTTGGATCACAATAAATCCAAATCAGCCTTTTGCCAAACAATAAATCTTTTGGTCGAGGCTAAAACTATTTAGCTCACATACAGGTGAGTTTAAGAAAGTGACTAAAACTCAGGATCCTGACAGTGGAGTTTTTTCTGACTCCTGTAAATTCTAAGGAAATAAACCACACTGTTACATAAAAATATCTATTTTTATCTCACTCTACATCAAGTGAGCTAAAACAAATAGCAAAAGGATTTATTTATAAACTTATAAATACTTAAATTTGGCTATCTCGTGAATCGCTGATTTTATATTTAATTACATAACCACTGTTTGCTCTGGTTGCTCTGGCAACATGAAACCATTCATCTGCATTTCCTGGTTTAGCCTCAGAGATCTTTTGAGTTTTTAGACAGGTTTTTTAGAGCCTGTCTGAACTTTTTCATGATGATAAATACTTTCTTTTCATCACCATGAAGCTGATTGGCTAAGTCTTTCCATTTAAGCTGTTCTCTAATCATCTGATATGGTACTTTTATGTTTTCTTCCACATCTCACTGGTTTTGGCTTGTATTTTTTTTTTACGACATTTAAGATGATTTTAGTGAAGCAGACTGTCATTTTCTGTACTTCTTCATGTTTTTCCCTTTTTCTAATCAACTTTTTAATCAAACTATGCTGTTCTAATCAGCAATTTCTGTAATGACGCCATTTTAGACAGATTTTCAGAGAGGAATATATAGAAAGGTTGCAGATTTAATAAACAAAAAACCCGACTGACTTGGTATTTGTGCAAGAGCTAAATTAGTTTTACTTTCTAAGAATGTGACACTTAAAAGATATCACTCTTAACGAAGCAGCTTTGACCTTTAGCACTCAAATCTTTATTTCTAATCGCTGCTCCATCTGTTACACACAGGTCAAACACTGATGATGCTACAGCTACATTTAATCTGTGCTCCCCCCCTGCTACCACCGCTGCACACACACATTTAATTTAATTAGAGCTTGTGTGTCCTCCTTTCTGCCAGTTTTGCTGCGGCGCTCGGGAGCAGCCAACATTATCACTGATTGCTTCTAGATAGGAGGGAATATGATTAGACCACGTGTTCGGGTGTTTGTGTGTGTATAGGAACTGGGCAGAAATGTGACGGTGTTTGTTAGTGGTGAGAAACGTAGCAGGCCGAAGGATGAGGAGAGGGTTGGATGAAATGAAAAAGAAGGGTCTTTCCATCGTAAATGTTGTGACTTTGTCCAGAAACTCTTTAGGACGACTTGTAGTTGCTGAACTGAGCTACTTTAAAGTTTGAGAGGAGAGCTTCTCAAACTTTCTTCAACTGTAGGTCAATATCTCTGTAGGGATGTAAAAGTCTCAGTGCCAGGTATCGCAAATGCTGGATGACAACTATTGCTAGTGGAGATTAGTTATCCACAGCACCTCAAGCCTGCTCCATGCACATTGATGCAGTATTGAAGTTCAGAATATACCAGAGGATGACGACAGGTCTACATCAGAGCACCGATAGAGCAGCTGAACAGGAAAAAGATCCTTAAGCTGTTGTTATCAGTTTGATTTCCAAATGGACAGAAGATAAACCTGAAAGCTTTGATTCTTTGTGTAATAAGATTAGTGTTATTAAAGAGAGGAGGGAGGAGAAGGAAAGAGAGAAGAATAAAGATATGACCTTTAAAGAGCAAGGTGAGCAGAGAGGGAGGAACCCTGCTGAGGAGTGGCCAGAAGAAGAAAAAGAGAGAAAGAGAGCAGGGTGGGGAGCGACCCTAGTGAAAACAGATTAGTGGACCATGAAGTGGATTACCAGCAATGATAGTCCCTCAGAGAGCGGTCGGTCCAGGCCAGCGCAAACACCATGAACACATCAAAGCGATCTGTATCAGTCCAACCTGCCGGTCTAATGCAAACACACACATAGCTGATTGATAGCAGTGGGCTCAGTTTTCTAAACGTTAAAACTCAATCAGTTTAGGTCAAGTTTAAACTTCAAGTAGTTTAAATGATCTCCAAACTACAGAGATGTTGCTTGAAAGAGAGAATACGTGAAAAACATTTTATGTTCAATAAGCTTTATATTTCTACAGGTCACACTATTTACCATATTAAACATAAAAGCAAAATTATGTTTTCTTGTCTAATTGTTGCCTGTTGGCAACATTGTGCCATTTTGGAAGAACCTATTGAAATTAATTTGTCAAATAACTATTTTAGTTATTAGTTTTTTTTTCACAATTTAATCAAGATGATGTAATGAAAAAGAAGGTAGAAATTACAGTGCTGTGGGAAGCTGCAACATTATTTGTGTTAAACAATAAAAATGTATATTTTTCTTGTTTCTCTTTTCTCAGATTCTCTGCCAACAACCATCAAACGATGCTTGAAGCTAACAGAAGGAAACTAGGATCAGTGAAGGGCCAGCTTCTTCCACAGGGGAGGAAATATTAGAAATGACACCCCAACAATAGTATGACAAGGGGTTATGAATCATTGAAACTAAAGAGTAGTCCTGACTGATTCTTCTCAACTATAACAAATTAAATGAGGTTAATTGGAAATGGTAAAGTCCTCTGTGACTACCAACAGTTTTATGGACAATTTAATCCAATTTCAGCACAAAAGTCAAACTTTTTAAAACAATTTCTCAAACTACAGGCACAAACTATGATGTATTTCATTGGGATTTAATGTGATAGACCAACACATGATGTATAATTGTGAAGTGGAAGGGAAATTATTGAGGGCTTTGTACAGTTAACCGAAGCAGAGGACCTACAGACTGGTTTCAGCTCATTTCTCAGTGAAAACAAATTATTATATAACTAACAAGTGCAACTGATGAGGGATCAGAGACTTCAATGTTAAACTGAACTGAGCACATCACATTTAAAAGGGTAAAGGTAACTGATGTACACGGAAGAATGTTTTGTTTTTTTAGATTTTGACAGATTCACACAGAATTAGATTTCTGAGAAAAAGGTCAAAATTTAGAGATTAGAGTCCTAATTTTTTTCCAGTATCCCTCTCCCGTAGATTTTAGCTTGTGTTTTAACAAAAAATGTACGAATGGTTCTAGTGACACAATAATCTTACTTTTATGCTTGTTTTTCATAGTTTTAGGCTTGCTTAAGCAGACACCTCTGTGTGTGTAGACGGTGCCGCTGGCCAAGAACAGCTAATCCCATTTAACACAAACATTACAACGGCTAAGTTTTACTGACACGTCTGAAAATTGTTCTGTGGACCAAAACGTTCGGTCAGCTGAAGCAAAGAAACACAAGCTGGAGTCTTTCTGGTCTTTCCTAAATGTTCTCTACTTATTTACAGCTAGAATGCCTTGAAGTTTTTTTCAGTCTGTATTGTGGAGGATTTTCCTCCAGAGAATAAATCGAAGAATTTTTGTTTCAAGCTGGAAATTCCTGTAAAGGTCAAATTGGTCTCTAACAAGCACACACACAAATCAATAAGCAAATGAAATGATAAAAGACTCTAAAGCCTTCCTTCTTGCTGACATTTCTGTCTTGCCTGCTGAGGGGAAGTTTTGATACGAGGGCCCCCCTAGGTGGAGGATGGGGGTCCACTCTTTCTCTGTCTTCCCCTTCCACTCAGCCTAAATGAGGGCTTTTTTGCAGCTGTTGGTGGGGGGTGTCTGCTCCAGGAAGAATGAGGACTTCCTGTGGAGGGCCTTTAAGAGCGGGGCTGAAGGGTCTGTCGCACGCTCACTCTCTCTCTCCCACAGTTTGTCTCGATGTCTCTCGCCCGTCCTAAATGGGGTCAAGCTTCAAACCAGGACCAGCTCCTTTCAAAGACCCTAAAGAGCAGTTTTCCACCTGCCCTTTTCTCCCCTCCCTCCATAACCTTTTCATCACATTTTCTTGTTCGCTTTTCATTCCTCTCTCCACTTCCTTTCCATCCCATCGACAGTGATGCATCCATGCGCTCGTTTACAAAAGGGACAATATTTCTGAGATGATTAAGGAAACAAAGAGACAACATAGAGTGCTGTGAAAAACTTGAGATTTATTCTGGTTTTGCTGTTTTGTCACACTTAGATGTTTCAGATCTGAAAAGCAGTTGGAGTGTTTTGGCTGTCAACACTTCCAGATGGCCAGCAATGAAACATAAAGAGCATGTTTAAGGTTCATTTGAATTGGATTTTAGTTCAGACTTTGACTAGACCATTACAAAACTTCATTTTTGTATTATTCAGAGGCAGCCTTGCCTTGATGCTTTGGATCCTCATCCTCCTGTTGAACCACAGTGTGACTGTGGTTAAGGTCCAGTACTGCAAGCCAAGCAAGCCCAAACCATCATACTGCCACTACCATGTTTTAGGTGAAATGCAACATGACTAACATTTTTCTAACAGGCCCGTTTTTTTCTTGTCATTTCACAGAATATTTTCTGGGAATTTTGGGGATCATCTATGTTTTTTTGGCAAAGGTGAGTTTGAAGGTTATGGTCTTTCAGCATTTAGAGACATTTTATAGAAATAGATTATGTGTTTGGTTTGTGAAATTGAGCTCAGAATCTGTCTAAAGCTTGCAGTTTATTCAGTCGGCTTGTTTTGGATTAAAATAAGTTATATAATCTGAAATATTTGTGACTAGAAGGAAAAAATAGAAGGCAAGGACCAAATACATACATTAGCTGTATTTCCATTAATTATAAACTTGTGCAAATGAATGAAAACATGCCAATTTATGTAGTTGCTCCAACTCCTGAATAAGACACTGACGACTAATAAGAAGTATTTTTCCTGTAGCTGTTTACATCTGTTCCTGTCATGTTTGAGGACTTATTGTGTGAACAAGCATGATTTTAATGTCATTTCTTATTTAATGGAATCAGCACAATTGTGAAATTGTGTTTTCTTTTTACATCAGCAGAATATCAACAAAGATTTGCACATATTTCTAATGGAAATGCAGCTACTGTCTTTTACTGGGATTCTACATGAGAAATCAACAATGTAGTGCATAATAGTACTTAGCCTACTGTATTTAAATACCCCTCAATGTTTTCTGACGTTATCTGGATGTAATTCCATGTCAATATCAATGCAGCTGTTGAGTTTTTAAGACATAGTTAGGTTATAAAACATATAAAAAGAAAGCATTTCTCAGGGCGTTATGTTATTTTTTTTTTACCAGTGACCTGGAGGACGCTTCTAGTCTTTTTATGCGTTCCAAATGTCTGCTGTCGTTGAGAGAAGGCATTACAATCATTTTTAGCTGAAGCAGATTTGATGCTTAAATAGAAAAAAAAAACTCACTGAAAATTGGATGAGGAAAAAAATGCAAGAGGGAACCTCCCACTATTAGCTGGAGCTACATACCTGTCTCATTTTTACAAGGTGTCCATGTCTTCTTGATGTGTTTGAATATTGATCGATAAGTCCATTAGAGATGCAGAAAGCTCTGTACCATCCATCCTCTCTGTGTTCCTCTCCACCCAGGCTGATTCTAAGCTTCCCTTCCATCCTGGGTTTTATTTAATTTGTTCATATAATGGACATGAATGAACATGAATGAACCCTGGGGTTTAGGGCGACCAATGAGGTTGGGCCAGCTCACCAACGTGTGTCAAAAGAGACACAATAACTGGCTTTATTTTTGATTGGCTTCTCCTTTTTTTGAGAATGACTTCCAAAGTGCAATGTCCCATTGTAGGACCAGAATGAAGCTTAACAATGCAGCATGGGCTCCATGAGGAGGGGGTTGTTAGACTTCTAGATCCAGGCTTTAGGCCTGTACTGGACAACAGTGTAGTGTAGTAACTCTGCCTGGGGTTAGATTCACAATGGAAGGGCTTTAGTTCCCATTGTGGAAGCTATGTCAACAGAGAGGCTGCTGGGAGCATCGCTGGCTGGCATGGAAAAAATGATCTGTCTTACACGTAACTTTATATATAGGAACAAGGTTCTTAAGAGTTCTAGGTGCACAGACAGACTGATGTAAACCTGTCCGGTTTGTTACAAATCATTGTCAATGTTTTTTTTTTTTTCTCTCCAGCTTTCTGACAGTCTGAAGAGACAAACAGGCATCTGTTGCACAGGTTGGTTGGTGCAGTCAGTAAAGTGCTGTGCATTGACTCCAGTGATTGTGGGTTCAAACCCTAGTTGTGGCAACATCTGAGTCAGTGTAAAAATGTGCTATAGAACACCAGTGGAGTGGGGATGCATCTGTCCTCACTGTTTACAGAGAGAAAGACCTGGACTTCAAGATCTTCCTGTTGTAAGATGTACCAAGACTAAAATAGGAAGGCATCCTTGCTCCACCTGTGCCATTTGGCACTCAAAAATTTTTATTGAAAAGAAAGTTTCTACCTCTACTCCAAGATTAAGAAGCATTATTAGCGTTTGGTCTGATGGCATCAGACATCAATTATGAAGGATATGGGTTCAAATCCTAGAAAGAATGTCTATTTTGTCAGTCTCTTTCAAAGTCACCATTGTTACAAGATAAGAACTTTCCATTTGTAGATTTAGTTGCTCCGTGTTTAAGTTTCTGACTTTATGGTTCTTCTGAAAGTGGACATAAAAAACAGACATGGACGAGGAGTGACAGTAGATAATACAACTTGTATAGAAAGCACAAAGTTTGAAAAAGTTTTGTGAAAAGCACCCGATCCAGCATTCAACTCCAAGTAGAGTTATCTATATTTTAACAATAATTGTATATAAAAACACAAATGCACTACAAGAACACATCAATATGAAAGAGAACAATCTCATAGAGTATTTGATATGTCAACAAACATAAAAAGTCCAAGTTCAATGTCTGGAAGAGCAAATAGTTTTATCAAGGATTGAAAACAGAGATAAATGTGTTATGAGTTAGAAAAGAGAAGGTTCTTATGGTGTGGTGGGATTGTCATCAGTTCTTAAACCAAAAGGTCATAAGTTCAAGTCCTGGTAAGTTCTCTGAAAGGCCTTTTGATTTGTTGACTTGTTTTTGCCTTTTGCCAACATTGACTGCAGAAAAGATAAGTGAGCCAGGAGAAATTTCCAAAGCATAGACGGGCCTATGGTCTACAGGTTATGGCATCAGAGGATAAGGGTTCAAATCTTGCTAGGAAAGCATAGTATATACCACTTTGGTCAGCATTGTTCAGTCAATATTGACACCTCGAAAGAGGAATGTGCCATGAGAAACTTCTAAACCATGGAGGGTTGTGTAATCCACAGGTTATGGCATCAGATGTCAAGTACAAAGGAAAAGGGTTCAAATCCTGGAAAGGATTTTTCATTTTCTCAGTTTTCATGCAAAAAAAACAAGAAAATGAAAAATCGGCAGTATCACCAAAAAACTCTGAAATCGGTGCATGGAAAGGATGTCTATTTTGTCAGCATCTTTGTCACCATTGACAGCAGAAAAGATAAATGTGCCACAAGAAACTTCTGAAGTGTGGAAGGTGGTGTGGTCCACAGGTTATGGCATCAGACCTCAAGTACAAAAGATGTGGGTTCAAATCCTGAGCTTGGTCTGTAAATAATTGGTATTTATTGGGATTTTAGATTAAAACACACAAAGTTCTTAAAAATCAGGCAATGTGTTCAGAAAAACATGATCTTTGCTTAAATATGTTGTTTTTTTATCAATCTATTTTTACTCCAGGAATGCACCGATTTCAAAGTTTTTTGCTGATACTACCAATATTTCATTCTGCTGTTTTTTTTACATTAAAAACAGAGAAAATGAAAAATTGGCAGTATCAGCAAAAACCTTTGAAATCGGTGCATTTGTACTCCAGGAATGCACCGATTTCAAAGTTTTTTGCTGATACTGCCGATATTCCTGTTTTCTTGTTTTTGGAATATTGGCAGTATCAGCAAAAAACTTTGAAATCGGTGCATTCCTGGAGTAAAAATAGATTGATTAAAAAAAAAAACATATTTAAGCAGAAATCATGTTTTTCTGAACCTGTAATCTTAATTGACTCATTATGATGAACTTAGTGTGTTTTAATGTAAAAATCCATTAAGTACGAATTATACTGACCAAGATCAGGATTTGAACCAACATCTTTTGTACCTGAGGGCTGAGGCCATGACCTGTGGACCACACAACCTTCCACGCTTTAGAAGTTTCTCATGCTGCATTTATCTTTTCTGCTGTCAATATTGACTGAAAGATGCTGACAAAATAGACATCCTTTCCATGCACTGATTCAAAGTTTTTTGGTGATACTGCCGATTTTTCATTTTCTGGGATTTTTTCATGAAAACCGAGAAAATGAAAAATCCTTTCTAGGATTTGAACCCTTGACCTTCATACTTGATGTCTGATGCCATAACCTGTAGGCCACACGTTAATCTATGCCTCTTAATTTTGAAGTAGAAACTTTCTTTTTAATAAAAATTTCAGTGCCAAATGGCACAGGATGCCTTCCTATTTTAGTCATGGTACATTGGTCAATCTTATGGTCTTTCCTCTCTGTAAACATGGGGATGGACACATTCCCACTCCCCTGGCATTCTGTCTCCACCTTGACGTGGCACATTTTTACACTGACTCAGACATTGCATTTGAAGGTTACCACAACCAGGGTTTGAACCCACAATCACCAGATTCAGAGCACAACACTTTACTGACTATGCCAACCATTCTGCTGAACAGATGCCTGTTTGTCACTTAAGACTGTTAGAAAGCTGAAGAAAAGCTTAAAAAAAACATGAATGACTGCAAAAGTCATTTATGTGTCACTTCTTACATGAGCTCAACATGTTCAATTCAACCAACTCTAGCTGTTTAAATTAGGTCCTTCCCCCCAGGCAGAAATACACACAAAACTACTCTACTCGTCTCCTGGGTGCAAAGAGGCAACCTCAAAGCTGAACAAACAGTAGTGACCAAACACAAATGAACACATGTACAGAAAAACAAAACAGCAGCATACTTTGCAGCTCTCATTACTAGCAAACACAAAAGGAGCCACTGAGTCAACCCACAGAGGTTCAACACTCAGAAAAAAACAGAACTCTCCACAATCTGCTTCTGCACTAAAACATCCTCAATGCAACCATTTCCCATCATCTGTTTGGTTCACTTTTTTTTTTCTCAACATGCAGGGGAGAACAGTGTGGAGTAGGTAAAGAGGCTGGTGGACATCTCTGGATTCAGCATCAGCAGTCTGACATTAGCTGCTATTGTTTCTCTGGGAGATGAAGAGAAAGAGAACAGCTGTTCAGCACAGAAGCATCAGAAAGTCGAAGCCTGACGTCATGAGGCAGAAAAAAGGTCATCAGTAAAGAACAGTAGCAGCACAGAAACAGAAATACATATTGAGTTGGAATAGTTACGTCTAAATGAGGTGTTTTCATTGAACCTGGACAAAAATACTTCATAAAATTATTCAAATCAATTTGTTTTTTGTGAATTTTAATTTATTTTAAACAGTTTACTATTTTTTTACTCTATTTTATGATGTTCCTCTGAAAGTGTACTACTCTCCTCACACCTTCATATTTTCACTTTCCAATCCTCCAGCATCCTCACACTGATCACTAAAGACTCCTATTATCTTGTCTACACCTGTGATCAGAACAAATGCACAGTCCCAGCTAATGACAAGCCCCCCGGCTGACCCGCTGACCCACATCACAATGAAGAAAGAAGCAGATCGCAACAGCTGGGCAATAAGATGAAGGGCTTGCTTTGGGTGATGAGATAAAACGAGTTACAAGACGGTAATGGAGAGTTCAAGAGCAAGACAGGAGGACGACAAGAGGAGATAAGAGGTTAAAGGAAGTGAAAGGACTGCAGAGTTTGTATTGGGCATAAAGGGAAGTAGTAAAACGGAAACTGGGTTGGGAATAAAGACCTAAAATTTCCATCCATATGACTATTGATGTTATATTTGAGAATGAAATAACACTGCCAGGTATGTGGAAATATCTTGGTGCACTTGAAATGACAAAACTAACTTGCTAGAAACTTTTCAGTAAAACATAGGAGCTTATTTTAAGTAAATAATTCCTTAATACTTATTCTACTGGCAGATTATTTCACTCATAAGACATTTCTCCAATGTTCTAAGTGAAATAATCTGCCAACAGAACTAGTACGTATGTTGTAGATCATCAAATAGATCTGATTCTAACAGGATAACCAGAATAAGTACAACAAGCTATTTTCACGTTGTTGAATTAAATGTGAATAACCCCCTTTTTTGATAGCTGGGTTCAGTTACAACAAACACACTCAGGCCTCCTCATTACCAGACATATAGAAAGAACATATGTTACATAGAACCCACCTGACAGCACAAAGCAGGCTAACACTTGTCCAATAGCAACTCATTATGCCCCAATAAATAATTTCCAACAACAAATGAGAAACAAATTCACTGATTCAACAATAAGATGGAGAGACTGGGCAAAAACCAGTCTCTCCATCTCCATCAACAAGAACAAAACACTGACTTTCTAAATCAGATTTATCTCCAAGACTCCTGGGAAAATATTGGGAAAGTTAACGTCTTGTTGTGTCTGGCGTAAAACAAGTATAGCGTTTCAAAAAAACAACATACTGACCGTCAAACATGGTGGTGGTGAGATTATCAGCTTCAGGATGTCTTGGTGTAACTAGAGCAAAAAGCACAAATCTGTAAGAAGGCAAAGACTTTTTCGGAACAAAATAATGTTTTGTTTTTTTTCTATATAAGCCTAAAACAAACCTTGTTCTTCTTATGTGTGACAGAGGAATGGGAAGGTGCAGGATGAAAGCTGCAGAACAACTCGATCAGTCAACGTGGACAGATGATCAGGATAAGAGAAGAAGAAGAAGCTCTGTCCATCAGTCTGTCTCTCCAACATGAAGACCAACCATCATCATCCCATCACTCCTGAACTAAACATACACACACACACACACACGTCATTCCATGTGGTAGCACATGCTGTCAAACTGCACTGATGAGATGTCTATAACATTCTTTCACTTTGACAGAGAATCTAAGTATAATTTTAAGAAAATAAAATCCCCAAAACACAAATCTTTTCTACATCTCTACCTAAATCTTTCACTCTGTCAAATAAAAACAATATTTCTCACATTTTCAGAAAATGCATCTGACATAATTTGATGTTTTCTCTGAAAAACAAAAATTAAACATCAGTCGATCTGACAGGTGAAATGTCTCAAGTTGCAAAGCAGATCACAAGCAGCCTAAAGATGAAAATCTGAAGAAACCAGCTTGGATATTTCTTCCTGCATCATGAACTTAGCAATAAAAATCATTTTGAGCGTTTAAGAAATGATGTACGTTGCTCTTCTTCTTTGCTTCCTAATTAACTACATTTTCAAGGCATCAGTAAGCATCCAATCATCTCCAGTTCAGCCCAACTTTGTAAGAGCAGTTAAACCTCAACAAAAACTTGAAAGGGTTCAAAGGTGAAGCTCGAGAAAAGGTCTATTCATTCAAGAGCTGCAGCTGTTAAATTATACTTTCCTTTATGAACGTCTCAATTCGACTCAAACTCCTTTTACCTACTAACTACAGGAGCAGAGAAACTCTGAGCCTGTGCTGCTTTTCTTCTGCTGTCTCTGCCTTCATCCTCTGGAATAATGAGATCGACATTCACCTCCATACATTCGCAGTGAATCGGTTCACACACTTCATCCCTCAAGGCCACATATTTACACTGTGTGAAAAGAGGCCATTATAATTGATGTTAAATATGACGCAAAACAAAGATGATTATATGTCTCCATGCATAAAGTCAACCTCTACTTAGAAATGAAGATCACCGTTTAGTTCAGATTTATATTTTCACTGATCAAAACTAACTCAAAATCCTATCAAAGATCTGCTTTAACAATGAAGCTACAGAGACAATAAGTCACATTTCCTTACTGAAGACTATGAGAAGATTTTAAATCTTCAGATGTCTAAGTGGGGACGTGTTACAAACATGTACTGTGAATCACCTTTTTCATTTTTATTATTCTCTTCTATAAAACATGCTTTCTTTTAAAAATCTACAAATGAACAACTTGAGTAAACACTAAAAACATGTGTGTGAAGCAGAAAGAAAGGCAACACAGGGTTTTTTGTTTCTGCCTTTTCCTCAAACACACACACACACACACACACACACACACACACACATGAATTTGGTATGGGAGCAACAAAGAGGCCAAGAGGAGGCGACAGTTATCAGCTGCTGTAGGAAATTAAAGGGACGGTCCGCGGTTAATATGCAGATATGCAGATGGGTTGACGGAGCCCTCTCTCGCTGTCTGTCAGTTGTGTGCCAACCCCCCACCCCAACCCACACACACACCTAGAGGCAGGTAAAGTGTGAGGACACAGTGTGTATCAGTGTGCAACACCAGATGGGATGAGCAGGTTGATTAATCTCTGTGACATGAATACCAAATCAGAAGCTGAAAAGTGAGAGTGAATACAGATAGGGATGATTGAGGCTGTGATGATAATGACAATGATGGCGGGTGCGTGAGCGTGTACGTGTGATGCAAACATCCCCTCTACGTTCGATTAGATCACGCTCCGGACTGAACGCGCTGGTTCTTCAAAGTCTGAGTTTCGGATCGTCACAGGAATCATTAGGAGATATGAAACCGCAGTCAGTTCAGCTGATCAACTCAGATCTGCAAAACCTCACGTCGTTTTCCTGGCAAAGGAAACTTGAAGTGTGAATATACAGCTCTGGAAAAAATTAAGAGACCATTTTACTTTCTGTATGGATATATTTGAGTGAAATGAACATTGTTCTTTTATTCTATGAACTACTGACAACATGTCTCCGAAATTCCAAGCAAAAATTTTTATTTATTTGAAGAAAATGAGAAATGGTCAAAATAACGAACAAGACGCAGCGCTTTCAGACAGTTTATAGATATCAAATAATGCAAAGAAAACAGGTTTATATTAATTTATAAACAGCAATACTAATGTTTTAACTCAGGAAGAGTTCAGAAATCTAAATTTGGTGGAATAACCAAGAGGTTTTCAATGGGGTTCAGAGAAGTGGGCTCTTCATTTTTTTTCCAGAGCTGTAAATTTATAAAATGTTTTCTTAGTGTATGAGTCACTCAATGCTTTTTAACTCTTAGAGCTTGTGTTGCCTGGATAAAATGAAATAACTACCTCGTTCTTAACAGGTTTTGAAATTAAAAAGTCTTCAAATAAACAAAACAACATCTGTCATACTTTACTGGTGTCATTCTAGGCCCTGATAAGCTCTCTATCAGCTGATGTTAGTAATGTACATTTCACTAAGCATGTTAAAAATTATTTGGGCTTCTTTTCCCAAAAGGAGAATGTTGCAGAAAACGTGAGGATTATTCAAATGCAACTTGGGATTCAAACCCAGAACCTTCTTGCAGCAACACCAGAATCAATCTGCTGGAAATTTCAACCATTATCTTTTATACATATGTAAGTCTTCATATATTAAAGGACTTTTAAACAGCTTCTTTTTTTATGAAAGTGACAATGACCAACAAATCAACTATATTGGTACAATTTTGATGCTAAATCAATCAATACATCACATGTATTGATTAGCAGAAATCTGAGAATCTGGAGTAAGACTTGGGCATCAATGTTCACAAAACGCTCAACATCTAATCTGACTGAGATTCAAGGAGCAATAGGTAAGAGTTATAGTCTCTAAATGAGCAAAGCTAGAAGCTAAAGGAAAAGGAAGAGTATTGACTGAAAGGCTGAATGTAGCTCCTGCCTCACTTTTCAGATCTTTATTTTTCCCCTGATGTCTCTCAAAAATACACTGACATTTATGGTTGTAACGTGACTAAATGTGGCAAAGTTCACCGCAATGTAAAAATAAGCATATAATACAAAAGGCCCCTTCAAAAGTTCACAGCTTTCTGTACCATAAAAATGTTTCTTTTTTTCCATTTAAAAAGAGGAAAAGCCATAAAGAGTCAAAGTGAACATGATAAAAACACACTCCTTAGGGGAAATGTGAGTCAGGGCCACAATGTTGTTATTACAGATTGATATACACTTTGGTCCCCTTTTATTCAAACAGCTCACCTCTCAAAATCAGATGCTCAGAGCTCTTTTGATGACTACTTTGAGCTGAATGCGTGTTATTACAGGTATTACATGAAATTGCCAGTGTTAGGCGGAGGGGATTATGATGCTTTTGGGTCAATACTTCCTCTGAGGTGTTTGGCGGCTGCAGCTGAGGAGCGATTAGACCTTTTGTCTGTCAATCTGCCTTCATATGGGGTGGTTATCACACACACATTATAACCACAACCAACTGCACTTTTGTGGTGATTACAGCCTTGGGTATATCAGGCCCTTTCAGTATGCTGAGAGGTGTCAGTGCGGCTTCGGGCCGTCCCACAAGCACACAGCTGCTTGGGCGAAAGATGACAGGTGAAAGAATTTAAGAGCTGAAATTATGACTTGATAAGCTGAAATCTGCTGGTATATGGGTATTCATCAGCTGGTTCCATTTCTCCCCCGTTTTCCAAACGGATTTTTTCTGAGAACTTTCTAAGCAACAAGTCACTTATGAGTTCAAGTGCATTTTCATTTTTACTTCTTTCTGTATTTCAAGGAATATCTTAGTGATAATATACAGAGGTTTCCTTTAGTTTTTTTTTTCTTTTTTTTTTACTTTTTTTTTTTGCCACAATTTCTTCAAACACTTATACAAAATTAGAAATGATAAATACAAAAAGCAACTACAGTAAGGCACATTTTTTTGATATCCAGACCCAAGTCAGAGTATTTCCAGGACTGCACAATCAAGAAATTACTTAAATAGAGCCTGTCTAACAGGATGAAGGAGGTGAGATCTCCAAAAGCATCACATCACTTAGGCTCTGACATCTATCAGTGTGGAAAGTGAAGCATTACCCAGAAATGGAGCAAACATGGAACAGTGGTAAACCTTCTCAGCAGTGCATAGCCGACCACAGTTGCATTAAAACCTTAATCAGGTTATAAAAGAGGCCAGTACAACATGTGAAGTTCTGCAGGCCTCACTTCAGGCTTAAACAGTCAAACTTGACTGTGAGACAATAAAAAAAGAGACCGGGTTAACATGGGGCTGGGAGTGTTATTACCTGTCACTCCTTTGGTGCTTCAAGACCTGATTCTCACCGAGGTTAGGGACCAGAGCCACTCCTGAATACTTGAGACCAACCAGTAAGAAGACTTATGATTGCTTAATTTAATCGTTCCAACACCAAATATAATTTAACATGCTTTAATACGAACACTGGAAACAGTCTTAGCTCTACCACAGAAACTAATATCTACAGTCCTCCTTTTTCCCGCTTTTGGGGGTACAGCCAATCAGCACCAAAGAAAATAAATGTCCCTTCTTGATTGGCTGCTTTGCAGGTGCAGCCAATAGCGTGTTGAGTATCATTTTACCTGGATATTTCAGCTTCCACAATACATATTCCTTAAAATATTTTAGACATGAAAATAATTTAGTCACAGTTCACTGAAAAACCTGCAAATAGGTGGGGGTCCTCTGTAATGTGAAAAGATGCAGACTTTTTAAAATGTTCAACTTTTTTGTGTAAATACTATAAATTTGTGGTGTTTTTACTCTAAGTCTGGCTTTTTCAGCAGAACTATTAGACGTTTTATCAGATCACATTTCTAAGTAGAGAACGTAATGCAGTTAGTTAGATCCCGAGTATTGGACTGCTGCATGCCGTGCAAATAAGCTAATTATTAATTAACAGTATCAATGAAAGCACATGAAGACTATTAAATTTATCTACTATATTATTTTTTTTCTGAAAACTTTCAAACAAAAGTGAAAAGCTTTTCATGCTTTATATTTTCAGTCTAATAATGCACTTAAAAAAAGTCTCTCTGTTATTAGTACAGCACAAGCTGGAGTAGAGTGATGTTATTAGAAGACCCAGTCAGGCTCACAGTAGGGGTTGAGCCGACTGGGTATGCTGATTTCCACTTTACTTTTGTGTAGGCTAATAAAAAAATGAAAAACCCTGAGCCTAATGGGATTTGGTGATAAGAAATTACCAGCACCGGGGTCCTTCTCTTTTGTCTCTTGCTGGGTGTTCGGCGGCTGAGCCAATAAGAGAGCGCCCAGGACCGCCGTTACCTTAGAGACGGGAGAACACAGGCCGCGGCACCGCCATGATAAACGAGAGCTGTTTGTCAAAGTTCTCTTGAAACACACATACATGCATGCACACTTCAGTCTGCTACTAATGTCCCCTCTTCTTACCATTCAAACAAATGGTGCATTTAGGCTTACATTACATCTGAATGGACATTGAGAGGGGAAAATTGTGTGAATTTGTAATGTTTTTCTGTCTTTTTTTCATTTTTTTCTTTTTTTGGAAATTTCAGGAACCAGAACTGTTAAAAAACAAAACTTTGACACAGCTGAGAAACATTTAAGAGTATTACATATATTCTTGTATTTTTTTATTTTTTTCATTCAGCTCTACATTTGGATTTGTAACCTAATTTAGTAAGTTTGGATATTGTCTGCACATTTTGTGCCAAGTGTCATTTGTAATTATTGTGGGAAAAATTAGCTTTTCTTGGGGCTAATTACATTACAGCGACTTAAAAAGTACTTCAGATATACAAAGAATTCAAAACTACAACTACATAAATTACTACAGAGAAAAGACAAGGAACCTGGGAAAAGAGGAGGTGAAAAAATAGCCTATGAAATCAGTTGAATCTGAAACTGAATTTGTTTCAATGATGAGTAAATCTAGATTCCTCCCAGTTTCCAGCTTTTACACATGAAACCAAGCCTAGATATAGTTTTTATAGGTCACAGTCATTAGACGTTCCTCTTTTCTTCCTGTGTTGGTTGCAGCCTATCATTTTCTTTTTAACTCCGAGGCCACGGAGCTGAGCTGGAGGACACAATGGCAACAATGGGAGAGAACAAATCCACATAAGATGGATGAGAGAGGAAGACAAGAAGATATGCAGAGTGAAAGGAAGAGACACACTCCTTGGCTCGTCTCTCTCCTGCAGTGCGCCAGCTCTATAGCAGAGTGGAAAACAAGCAAATTACATAGAACGGACACAAAGACGGTGTCCTGTCATCTCCGCCTGCCAGGAAAGATTTCCTAATTTACTAGTAGTCCACTAGAGGGGCTGTCCTATTCCATGTCTGCCACTGCAGGAAACAGACAGAGACAGGGTTTGGTTTATGCAGCAGACCTCGACAGACATGAAGACCAAAACTTGGATACAGTGCAATACACCATCTAATCAGGCCTGACTGGAAAGTGCAAATTAGAGCTTCTAGACATGAAGAGATGTAGTTTTTTCACCTATGGGAAAGGATGTCATTCAGCTTTGTTTTATTTCCTTTGTAAATTCTGGTTTGAGACAAAAACAGAGACACCCACATGCCTCATACGGGACAAATCGTCTGATCCAAGTCATTTTCGGAGCATCAGTTTGTAGATTTTCATGCCTCTTTCTTTTCTTTCAACTGTTTTTTAATTGCAAACTCAACTTGTCAACGTGTACTGGAAGGCTGCAACAAAACTTTTGAGCTCCTGCGATAATTTTGGGATCATTTAGCAGCAATAACATCTTTACTTATTTCTACCACCAGAAATGATCCGTACTCAGACAGGCCAACAACGAGCCAAATCCTATCAGTTAACATCATAGTAATGTGGAGATATTACACCAATCACTGCAGAGCTTTAGCAGAGAGAGGGTCAGAAATTCAGCCAAAAATCTAGAAGTGAGTCCACATCTATAGTCTGCAGTCAAAAGTACTTGCGGGACAATATACACATGAAATATGTTTATAAAATAAAGTAGTACAATATTTTGTTGTTGTTGAAAGAAAGTGGTGTGCTAAAACCTGAAAAGGAGTTTGGTAGGTTTGCTTCACTAAAAGAAAGGAGTCCAGTTTGGGGTCATTTGGATAATACATGTAGAAAAATTGATTCTATTGCAGCACAAGAACCGGATCTGGGTCAGTCTTTCTCCGAAAAAACCTGCTGTGTTTGATTGAGCTTAATAAATTAATAAAATGTAGACTTGAATGCATTTAAGTCTGCTAAAAGTCAAATGTGGTTAAATGTGATCAGACTTACAAGGTTAGTTATTAAAAGATGAATACTTTGTCAGACTTGCTAGAAAAATAAGCAAAATTTACCAGTCAGAAAGTAAAAACCAGTATATATTCAGTCTTTTCTCAGTTTTTTGCTCGTTTTTACTTTTTTGTTATGATGCGTTTAGATATTCTGATGTGAATCACAGAATATTTGATATGTTTCAGTATCAAATCTGACTAGCTGGGAGACTCTTTGTAAGTAATTAAAGCTGTTTGCTGAATACAGAAACCACTTATGTCTTACCACTTAAAAAAATGCAGCTAAATAGGATCAATTTCTTGAGTTATTATACTCTGGCTTATTGATTTCTCTCTCTTAACCACCACAGAAAGGGAAACAGACAAAAGCTGAAGTTTACTTCTGAGAAATCATCTTTCAACCTGAATGTTGTCGCTGTTACAGCATCACATAGTGAATGCTACTAATTTCAGCTTGTAGGGGGAAGGAGAAAAAAAATGACAAGACTTGAATGGGCCTTGTAAGTGTAATGATCACACACATGCACACACAGACACACAGCCCCAACAGTAATGACATTTAAATGGCTCATTTGAAGATAAAAGGCCCGCTAACATCAAATGGATCCTTGTTATCATAATGGCAAACAACTAACAAGAAATGAAGAAGCTGCATAAAAAGACATGCCTCGTATTTGTCTCCATGAACACAATAAGCAGGCAAACAAACATTGCTAACAAACAGCGATCTAAACTGTCTATTCACACGGACACATTATGGAAATGTTTGCCTGTTTATGCTCCACCGATAGCTGAAGGAAATTAGGGTGCATTACAATCAACTCTGTGGAGATTTTCAATTAATTTTTTTAAGCAGGCTTGACAAAACATTATGCTACAAAAACAAAGCTTGAATCTTTCGACCAACAACATTCCCATTTGAAAGGGAGGTTTATTGGATGTGCCATTGTGTTTAGAGTGAGACCCAAATTAGCCGAAGTACTAGGAAACGCTCCTTTGTGTTTGTTGAAGCAGTGTTTACTGGCTTCTGTAAAAAAAAATAAAATAAAATCTTGCATGTATTCATCCTTTTTCATCCATACATTAGGTTTGGAAACTGTTCTTCACAGGATGAATTTCCTTCACACACAACTATCAAAACGAACAAGCATCAGAAGTAAAACAGGATGGAGCTTTGATGAAGGATTTCTTCCACTTTAAATATTTTTCTGGTTGATTCCTTCAGAAGATCAACAAAAATGGCCATTTATAAAATTACATTCAATGAGGAATTTTCAATATATAACGAGGTGAACGAGTTTGGATTCCTAACTTGTACTGTGGATGTTTTATTAATAATTAAAGTGTCAAAATGCAAACAGAGTGCTATTTTACTATGAGCCAATTGTGAATGTAAGGAGGCCATATTTGATTTTGAGGTTGTTGTTGGTGACAAGACTTTCCCATTTAAAATGCAAACATCTTGGAAACCCTTTTATGTTTGAAACTGATTAAAATTGTGATGACAGATTAAACTGCATCTCCAACGAATCCAGACAACAAGACTGAAAATGTGGTTTCACACATTTACTTTACTATTGTAAAGTATATGTCTTGGATCTACCTAATGACATTTTAGAATCAGTTTAATAGACTTTCAGTAATTTAACATATGTCACAACAGATCACAATTTTGGAAATAAAAAAAAATTTAATCACACACAATATCTATATTTCCTTTTCTCTAAACTTTTTTTAAACACTTTTTGCTTGTTCTGTCATTTTCATAATTAACCACAATTTCTTCCCCCACTCCATCTCCAACTTTTCTTTTATCCTCTGCTTCCTCCTCCTGCTCCTCCTCCTCTCTTGGAGGATCTCACAGTAATAGGCAGGTAATTTCCCACTATTACAAGTCGGTACATTAGTCTCTGCCTGCACTATTTACACAAGTTAGCAGTCCAACCGAGCCATTTATGGCAGATCATTATAGCTCTTGGTGCCCCAAACGCTTGGGAATTCCAAGATGAAATGATGGCTTGAATGCATTACCGTGTGTGTGTGTGTGTGTGTGTGTGTGTGTGTGTGTATGTGTGTGTGCAGGTGTGTGTTTATGAGCAAAAGATGGGAAGAAGATGAAGGCGAGATCCCACATTAGATCCTTTTAAAAGCCCAACTCAAGATATATGATACTATTAAGACTTTTGAGCACCAATTACACCAGCACTACTTTAAGTGGCATCCCAGTCGTTCCATTTTGATACATTATGACGATGGTTTCATATATTACAGCAGATCTTCTTTAAGATGTTCGGCTGCTGATGGCACGACCTCAAAGTGCTGCTGACAATTTGGCTAAATTATCAACCCTTTCGCATTTGGCTGCTGCCCCCTTTTTTGGGGGATAGAGTCGTCTTTAATAAATGCTTCCCACCTTCCAACCCAACACTTCGTGAAAATCCCTTGCCGCTTCCATTTTCACATCTTTCCATCCAGTTGTGCAGGACTGTAACTTGATGTTTTTACTGTATTTTTATAGGGGTTTCAAACAAAATCTAGATTCCTGTGGAGGAGATGATTTATAAGAAGTCAGTCATGTTTGCGATGTTTAGAACAAAAACAAAAAAACAGAGAGGAAATTCAGATGCACAATGAATTATAATCAAACAATTTATTTCAGTAAATTCAACTAAAAAAGTGAAACATATGTTATAAATATTCTCTAAAAGCAGAGTGATTTATTTCAAATGTGTTTGTCTGGTTGATTTTGATGATTGTGGCTTATATAAGAACAATAAAATGGGATCTTTAATATAGAAATGTTACAGATGATATACAGAAAGTCTTTAAATATATCCACAAGGAAGGTAAGCAACAAAAGGTCATTGCTAAAGAAGTAGGATGTTGCATCCAAGTATATTCATTTAAAGTTGAGCGGAAGGAAAACATGTGGTAGATAATGGTGCACAACCAGATATTAATACTTCAAACTGTAACAGCATTTTTATATTTTTGCTGCTGCAGCTGCTGCTGCTGCTGCTGCTGCCCTCCTCCATGATGGAGCAGACAGGGTGTTAAACTGCGTGTCAGCTCTGTAATCGTGTGTGGGTGATCCTGTAATGTGGTGGCTCTGATGCTGTAATGATGACTTCAGAGGGCTTCCCTGGATGGAGTGAAAGGAACACACACATCCCAGTTTCACACGCCGAGCCGTGGCAGTATCAGTGGGACATTGTCAGGCCAGACAAAAGGCCTTATCTTCCCTTCTCCTTTCAGTGTGGGTGATTGGCCACGAGGAATGAGCAGAAAAGGCCATGTCCTCCACCAAAACACTGCAAATGTCAGCCACCTTCCTATCTCCATGCAGCTTGTGCAGGGTCCCTGTCACTGTCAAGAGTCATGAAATCTGGGGTCCAAAACGTTACAATAAAGAAAACATGTTTCTTTATAATGCTGAAAGTCCAGGTTGATGCTGTTAATTTTGGCAATATCTAAATATTTGAAAGAAAATAATAGATTCTGTTTGAAACTTTTCTGTTTCAGGTATGTTCTGGTTTGTAGTTTGCAACAGAAACATTTTCATGTCAAAAGTCCAAAAAAAGGCACAAATGAAAGCAATCACAAAGCAGCCAATGATGAAGCAGAAAGTTACTGAGCCACAGACAGAGCTGGAAATACAGAACATGATGTGAACCATCCAGTGAAGCAGCAATGGCAACATTTCCACCTCAAATGTGAGCCGTAAAATAAATGTTTGCATGAGGATTTGTCCAATGAACCAGGAGAAATGCAGTAGATGGAAACCTACCTAACCAGCACCCTACTTAAAACATTAAGAGCTCTTTGTACGTAAACACAGAACATTAGAGGGGGAAAAGTTGAATGTTTTGTGACAATCTCCCATAACTGCTTATAAATGAAAAAATAAAAAATAAAAAATCATACTGGAAGACAAGTGAAGTACAACAACTTGAGTGAAAATTGTGGATGAAAGACTTAAGGTCATGTCACCAATCTGGTATTTCAGTATTTCAGATATTTGAAACAAAAATCTGATCAATAATTATCAATATCAACTGATATCAAACACATATACTGTGGTACATTTTTCAGCCATTTGAGGAAGTTAGTTACTTTTTCACACTGAGCCTGGATGGTTTGCAGAGCTTTTACATTGACAAATGAAATAATTTGAAAACTGCATGACCTTTAAAGAATTTAAACGCATAAATCCTAAACGTTTAGATCTGACTGTAAAGGTCCAGGTAAAGTCAGGATAAAGCTTCATTTCTATCTCACGATTTCAGTTTATTCAAACATAATCTGTAGTTACGTTTGAATAGAGATAAATGAGCCTTTTGTTGATTGCTTGAATATGACAACATAGACTTTGTTTAGACAGTAAATCATTAAAGTCTGGTAAAAACCTGATATCTGGCCTTCATGCGGCCCCACCGCCTGCTTGAACCATCGGAAGAGTCAAAACTAGCCAGCCTGGTAACTCGACTCAGGCCTTCCTCTGGCCTCTCTTCCAACTTTTCTCTCTTCTCCTCTGGTTGAAGTGACAGCTCTAAAACATCATTCCTGCTGCCAATCATGTGAAGCTCTCTCTTCATGAGCTTTCCATCATTAATTGAAGGATCATTTTAGCCACAGGGCATGGCTGAGGACACTAATCAAGACCTCGTTAAGGGTTGTTAAAGGACAATTGTCCATAATTCCTCTAATCCGCTGGATATTTAATTAATTAACCACCAATTAGAGAACAGCAGTTCTGCAGCTGGCAGGTTCAAACCAGACAATTTCAAACTGGAGCTGCTGTGCCATTAATTAGTATTGGAGGTATTTTTCAATTCCAAATCGGTAAGAATTATGAGTCCTGCTGCGTTGGAGTCCAGGAGGACCCAATTTTAAGTTCAAAGGTTTGATCAGCAAAATCACAGTGCAGCTTGAAGGCCACCTTGAATGCCGTGCCTCAACGACCCGCTGTGATCACCGTTTAAAATGTCGCAGAAGTTTAATCCAGCTCTGTTAGCCGTTTCAATCAGGTCCAAACAAAAGAGAGAGGTCGAGAGGTTAAAATGTCGACAAGCAGGATTTTTTTTTTTTTTGTGGGGGAACATCGAAACTTTTTGTCACTGTTATGTATTAATCTTTTATTTCTACTTTTCTGGTCCAGGAAAAAATATTCAGGCAGTTTAAAAACTACTGGTGTTGCAGTGCAACACATTTATTTGTCTTAGTCCTAATTTTTTGGCTGCTTGTTATTTTCTTCTGCCAGACTTGGAAGAATTTAATGTCTGTCCCAATTGGTGATTTTTTAATCACTAATAGATTTTAGAAAGGCAATTATGACTGGACAGTAAAGTTTGTGGTTTCACTTAAGTAAAAGCTAATTCTGCTTTGTGTGCACAAAAATCGATGTTAGTTGCCACGACAGAGATGAAGTGACTTTTGGCTTTTACTTTGATTTAGTGTATAATAATACATAAAACTGACATGTCAAGACACAATACTGAGCTGATGAGAACGAGAGAAATCAAGATTTTAAGATTACTTTAAAGAAAGAGACCTTTATTTTGTAGATGTTTATAGCTCCTACTGGAGAGTCAAAATGCTGCCAACCAATAATAAGAGTAGTCGAGGAACCGTCTTTTTCAGCTCCATCAGGTGAAGCCAAGCTGACCGCTCGCAAGATAGCAGTCGCCTCAATGGGAAATATTGAGGTTTTAAGTTCTGAAACAAATTAAACTGATTTTTCATTTGTTTATATGCAAATTGTTTGAGAAAGTAGGTGATGAAGTCATCCTACAGTATTAGCTATAAACTGGCAGCCCACCTTTAAGCTAAATGCACCAATTTTATCTCTTAAGCTTCACTTGGTATGATGTCTCTTTATAAACAAAATGTTAATCTGGATACTCATATTTCGTTGGTATGTTTTGTTGCAACTAAACACAAGTACCAGTTTTAGAGGAGGAATTAAATAAAAATCTAAATAAAGTAAAAACAAGAAGACGCATCAAAAGTACTAGTTAGTGCATCATGTGATATCAGATGTAAGTGCACCTGTAATGTTTTGTGAGGTTTGCTTTATTTTGCTGAAATAAGTTGCAACAAAACTGAGACATAACTACAAAATGAAAAGGAAGGATTTTAAATATTGCATTTTGTATAAATTTAGGTATTTGTTTTAAAATTTGATTCATGATCAGAAAAGCAAAAAGAGATCAAAGTGTTGCAAAGAAATCTGATTTCTGAATAATCAAAATCCTTCATTTTATTTAAAAACTGACACATAATTACATTGACCAGGATTCTTCCTCCTGCTTTGGTATTTCCAAGCAGCCTGAGTAAGAGGCAGCAGAAAACATTAAACAGAGAGGCAGTGAGACACAAACAAGTCAACTCTGAGCGTGTTGCTAATGTTTCCCAGCATGCAGCAGGTGGGAAATCTTATTTCTGCGGTTTTCTAGACGCCTCTCAGCATAAACAATGAGAGGACGGGAGTGAAAGAGAGAGAGAGGGAGAGAACGAGGGGGAAGACCGGGCAGATAAAGAGAGCGCTACAGAATCAATTAGCCTTGCTAGGAGGAAGTTCAGCTCCCTCTCTCAGAAAAACACACACCTGCTGTCACCCCCCCAGCACCCCCATGCAGCGGAGGCCACCCGCAGGCCGTATGGCATAACAAAAGAGAGGTTTTCCTTTTTTTCCCAGGAGGTTTACTGCTCTCTGTCTCCCTGCTGCACTCTGATTCTACCTCTGCAGCTTTGTCTGCTTCTTGGAAGTATGGGCTTCATCAGCCCCCCTGTGGAGATCATTTATCCACATTCTAACACACACATACAGAGGTTTTTTTTTTTAAAGACTAATTAGTGCTCAGACCGCCTGCCCAATTATTACCAGCCGTGCTCTAATTAGGACTTACTTAAAGAGTGCATCAATTAGACTTTAACATCATTGTCTGCTTTGAGGGAACTGGACCTGTTAATACTTGCTGAACCAGACGCAGCAAGTCTGCTGCGTCTGCTATTTAGTCAGAAGAATCAAAGTTCAGATTCTTCTGACTAAATAAAGTACATTGCAGCATCATGACAGGGAATTCATTATTTTCTAAAAGTTAATTAAAGCCCAGTTTGACTGAAAAAGAAAAAAACTTTTGAACATGTGGAGAAGAGGAGGAACATCTGTACCTTTGTCTTGTATTTTAATATCACTAATATTGGTGATGCTTATTGTAAATAAATGTCTAAATATAGATAAATGTCCGTCAGGCAAAATGCTGCTGCCTTCAGAACTGATACATTTCTCAACATTTCTATTGATTCCAACTTCACAATTCAGTAAATAAATTAAGTAGATGTATGAGAACATATGGAACAATGGAACATTGAAATCCGATACAAATTTGTTTTTTTAGTATTGTTTTTACATTGATTTTCATTTCCTTTACTGCAGGGCACCTTTAAAGTAATTCAACTCTGACTCAATGAATTAGATTTTCAAGCCTAAGAAATCATATAAAGTCATTACATGGCTATTAAATAAAATAATAGATTTAATTTATTGTCAAGTTCAAAGAGGCAGTATTATGTGTTTTCCAAGCAAAGAGTTGCATTTTATGACACAATCATGTAATGACTGTTACCTATGTTACCTTTACATGTTATGAACATGCTATATATGTCAAATGTAACTTCAAAGAAGTTAGTCTAAGTAGTGTAACACCTTGAAATAACACCTGTCTCTTTAAAAACTCCTGCTCTTTCTGAAACTCTGCCTTCAGGAAGTCATCACAACGTCTAACAACGTTTTTACTTGCGTTTCACTGAGGAGTCGCTCATATAATGAGCTCAGTGGATGTGCAGTTCCACCAGGTGTTTGCTAATTGCTGCTGGCTAGTCTGAAGGAGCTGAGTGGGGGAGTTGCTCTGTGAGGCGGGAGCTCTGAAGGTTGGAGACTGAAGCTCTGAGGAAGAACTTCATCTCGAAGGCAGAGCTGGGTTCAACCCGGCGTTTTGCACTGCTGAACGGTTGCCATGGAAATTAAAGTTTTTCTCAAACTTGCATGAAAGAACCAAGGCAACACTAAAGGGTATATTTTTGATGAGCAAATATTATAAAATGGTGCAATGTTGATTTTACATAGTACTTATACCTTATAACTTTCACCTTTTACTGGTCTGAAATATACCAGTTTTATGACTTTGGACTGTTCATTGGTGAAATTCATTGGTGATTGGAAATTATTTTTGAACATTAATCCCCTAATTACGTATTCCAAACTATAATTGTCGTCATTAAAGAGTTTGTTGTTTGGGTCTAAAAGTCCGACATAAGGGAAATCTTTAACAGGCTCTTTTCTGTTTTCAGCTTTTCAACATTTTTTCTCTAAATTTTTTATTACGCGTTTGTGAAAAGCCTTCTCTGAGGAGACGCAATCATGTACGGTCGAGCCTTCTGCTTTTAGACTGATACTCTGAATAATTTACAAATTACAGTGACTCGGTTAGGGTTGCGTTGCTATAACCCCTGACATGCAGAGTTGTGCAAAGTGCGTCAGATAGTTATAGACTCTCTTCCCTGCCGCCTCCGTTGCTGCCTCCTTCCTTCCTTGAAGCAGTAATCTGTGTGTCAGTGTGTTGCCAGTGCTGCTCAGTGGGCGGCTGTCTGTTTGAGGTGGTTTTAATTAATTTTCAATCAGCGCTAAGTAAATTCATTAAGCACTCACGGCTCTGTTTGAAGACACACACTTGTATGCATTTTCTGTTTGCTCAAGGGCACATTAACAAAAACATATAAATGTAACAACCATATATATTATATGTTCATTTTAATATCGGACCAGTACAACCTAGTTTGATACAAAGTTCAGGTTTTGAGCCTTTGTGAGAGAGTTAACAACCACTATACTCACTTACTTACTTATGTTGAAGTAAGGAGACTTCCTTGCCCTTTTGTCTCGTCGGTTATATTAATATATTTCTAAAATGTTTGGAGAAGGGCGGCACATTACATTTTTTAAAAATCAAGCTCCTCTACTGTCTCCCAAAACAGAAAATTTCTGCATTCCCAACAACAGGTGAAGAAAATATATTTTTATACAAAATCACAAAATTATTCTTTGAGAACACCTGCACTGCAATTACAGAGGGCGTGTGAAAATGTTATAATTTATTTGTTTCCACTGACTTTTGTTCAGTCACATTGGCCTCAGCACTGTTTTTATGGCACAGCAGTCCTTCGTCTTATATTCCGTCGCTGAAAAATGACCCCAAATTATTTCATGTAGCGAAGTAAACAGATTTTTTAAAAGGCTAAGGCTTGTTTTTTTCTTTTTTTTTCTTTTGCTGCACTTTCATGACATGAAAAGTCATGACAGCAGGAATGACAAATGGGAAAATTTTTTTGCCTGATAGCGCAGCAGCATAAAGGCCTGCGCATGCTGAGCAATTTCAGACTGTAGCACACAAAGGCTGACAAAATATGAAAGAAAAGTGTGTTTTGTTGTCTTAGATCCCACTGTGTGGCACACACCAGTGGTCTGTTTAGTGTTGTTAAAAAGAGCTTCAGAAATTAAAGTAAAGCACGCCACTTGTGTCCATGTTAAAGGCACGACTGCATCAGAAATTAACCTGAATGTTTTTTTTTTTTCCACCGGGAATCTGAACCAAAAGTCACAGGGCCTTTTTTTGGCAGTTGTGATCAAAAGTTTCCAAATTGTCATCCATAAGGGAGTTAGAGGCATGTACAATCCTGCAGTATTCCTAATCCAGTTGGGATGTACGGGATTAAGGCAGAAAAGGCCTGTGGGTTTCATATTTGGGGGAGATTAGATACACTAGGACACAATTATTGGCACCCCTGATACAGTTGTGTGAACAAGCTAAAAATTCATCAGAAGCATCACTTTACAAGTTGTACATTTACTGCATAATCCTCAAATGGGGCAAAATTAAAACAATTCTGGAAAAAAGAGTGGATCAAAAAATATATCACTGGTTATAATGTGTAAGTGGAGTTACTTTTTCACAGGTTACTTTGGAAAACTTTCCCTTCATAAATGTAATCATCATGCAAAAACTTTTTTTATTATTATTATTTCCTCAGGTTCCCTTAGTCTGATTTTCAAATTTGGTTGACCTGAAACAAAAATATCCATAAATGTGGAACAAAAACTCATAAAACCAGAATTTGTTAACAGGACAAACACTTTTTTCCAGAACTTTCAATGTTTTACAAACAAGTTGAAATGAAAAAAAAAAAAAAATAAAATAAATTTTTGTGGTGTTATGCGAGATGGCTGCAGTGTGAAAGTGGGAGGAAGCAGAAGAAGTAAGGTTGGTTTGGTTTAAAGGAGGATTTATCAAGCCTAATCTCTCAACAAACCAAGCAGATCAAGCTCCTCTTAACACACACACACACACACACACACACACACACATGCTGCTATGTAAATTTAGCTCGGTTAGCTGTCCCCCTCTCTCCTCAGCCTTGTCCTCGTCAGTAAAAGTGGAAAAGAGGAAAACAATGCTGTCAAGCAAGAGGAGAGGAAGAAAGAGAGCGAAAGAAGACGGATGATTGAAAAAGCAAGCCTGGAAGAGGAAAGAGGAGAGTCTTCTTAGAGGGCTAAAAGGATTAGCCCTCTCATCTCTCCTGGATCACAATGTTTCCTTGGCTATGTTTGATCAGCGATGGTGTGTGTGTGTGCGTGTGTGTGTGAGGGAGTGAGAGTGTGAGATGTTTGCACTGATACTAACGCTCCCTCCTCCTGATCCTATTACATGGCAATAAACATCAGCTACCAACATGGGGATTACCGCGTGTGTTACTGTGTGTGCGCACACTTATGGTTTTTGGCTGGACCTTTTATAATCCTCAGAGAACCACAGTCTTTGTCGTACACACATACATAAACACACACGTTTATACACACATGCTGTGTTTTGCAGTCCTATCTTTGTCAAGGCTGAAGCTGGCACGCTGTAAATCTGTTTGGTTGTCTAAAGAAGCATGTCCACCTTCAGTGAGGAGGTTTGAAAACATTTTACTTTTCAAAGCAGAAGAATCTCTTCTCCAAATTATATTTCAATGTGAATTCAGGAAATTCACACTTTTAAATTCATGAAATTCAGGCCTCATCATTTTTATTTGGTAATCGCAAAATTTTCAGACTTTGTCATTTTTCAAACTGACAAACATTTCCACCGCCCCGTCCACACTCAGCAGGATTCTGACCGGTTCGTTGTGAACGTTTGTCGGATGTTTGTTCAGATTGAATCCAATGTTCCAAGATTAACTCTGATTCTTGTGCTTTTTGTTAAGTTTATTCACTAAACAAAACATTTCATCACCAATGTACAAAAACGTTGTCTTGTAAACATTTTATCTACATGAGTGAAAGGGACCAGGAAGAAGAAAAACATTAGAAAAATCTGCCCCTTTCTCAATAATTACAAAATAAATCTTTTTCTTTTGATGGCGGCATATCTAAAATTAAGGCTATAACTTACAAACAGTGTATAATTCTCCTCATTTTTAACTCAAAAGTGTATCATAATTTTTCCAGACTTGTTAGGATCCCCGTCTATCTGGACAGTTCAATTTGTTTTCAATCTAAATCTGATTCTGTAAAATATCTTGCTGTAAAAATGTTGACAGGCGAATACAAAATTGACTTTATCTATTTCTTTTTTTTCTTTTTAAATAACTAAAAAATGTCAATTTAATTTGGATCAGAGATTTAAAACCAGTTTGTTTTTCCAGCATGACCATAAATGCTCCGTTTCCTGACGGAAAGACTGACTTTAAACCACAACCTCCCAGTCTGTCAGTCCTATAGAGGTGGAACATCATAACATCACACTATGAATGCCTTTGTTTAAATGAAAGAACAGACACCATTCAAAGTCACGGTGCCTGTGAAGGACTGCTTTAAGCATTGCAACAAAAGCTTTCAAGAGGATAAAATTGAAAAAAAGTGCCAACGTTGGGGAGGTAACAATGAGCTCTTCCAACATGATGACATTTGATTTCCATGCAATGCCGTCAAACTCATTGTGCTATGACTGATTTTTGAGAATCTTGACTTTCTGTTGCACCATGTTCTCCACATTTGCTCTAAATAATAAAATCCAAACAAAAAGCCCAAAAGCCACTTGGCAGAAGTGACATGAAGCCATTGGTTCAAGTTGAATATCACATTCTTCCCACCTCAGACACGTCATGAAGCACAATTACCTCCACTGTAGCACAGATAAATGATTTTCCTACCCAGATAACATCAAATATACGTATTTAACGAAAGCCAGTGTTACAATAAATGATCTTTTTGTGTATTAATTTTCTACTTTCATCACCAGTTGTCTATCGTTATGCCCCCTCCCTGTCGACTTTAATTTTTTCAACTCCTTTGCACGTTCTCTCTTTCTCCTCTCCCCCCCGATCACCTTTCTTTCTTACAGAAAATCTTAAAAGGCTGACATGCAAATGGGGCTTATTAAATCCTATTAAGCCGTCCGTCACCAAGCTGCAGAGGGAGGGGTGAGGGAGAGAGTCAGAGGAAGGGAGGCAACATGACAATTAGAGGAAGGAAGGAAAGGAGTGATAGTATGAGGAAAATTAAGATAAGATTTAAGAAAGAATGCTTATGTATTACAAGTTTATACTGAAAAAAGAATACCCTCACTGACTGCTTTGTTAGGTACACCTCAGGGTTAATGTGGAGCAAAAATCTCTGAGGCCATCTTGTTGAATCTTCTGCAAATAAATTAGATTAGAGGGACTACCTGAAACAGGAAGGGTGTTCCTAATAAAGTGGCAAATTTATTTAGTTACTTGTGTCCTTGATGTGCTTTGAATACACACCAGATTAAATGAGCACCCAGCTGGCTCAAACACATTGTAATTTCAACCCTCCTTACTCTGATGCCCTAAATAAAATCTTATGCAACCAATTGCTTTCAGAAGTCAGCTAATTGAAAAATGAAATCTACTTATGCTGGAGTTAGCATGCAAATTAACCAAAACATAGCTACCCATCTACACCAATGATGTCCAAACTCAATGATTTTAAGGTACTCACATACTCAATTAAAAACATGCAATATTTTAATTAATATTTTATGAAAAACAACATTATTGTGGGTTCAAAAAGGGTTTAATTTGTTTGCCTTAATAAAAGAGAGATCTAAATAAGATTTCTTATAATAACCTTTCTTTACTTAGCCATCTTGATAAATGAGCACCCAGGACTGCTCAGTAAAAACAAAATCCTGGATGGTCGGTGCTCTACTTACAATGATATTAAAATTAAAGTAAAAAACATTAAAGAAAAACAAAATAGTGTTTCTTTGAACAAGATATTCAATTGAAATCCTAAAAAAATGACAACGTCCAATTCAGCTCCATATGCTGGAGGGCCACACATGTTAAACTGCTGATGTGGGCTACAGAAAATTGATATTAAGGGCCACAATTGGCCCCCAGGCGACATTTTGGACACCCCTGACCTAAACCGACAGACATGTGACCTGTGTTAACTCTGGAGGAGCTGCAGGTGTGAACGATACAACTACATGTTTCAGCAAAAAATACAGCCTTTACGTAAAATGTCAATAAGAAAGCAACATAAACAATCCAGACCTAAATCTGTGGCCCATCTTAAAACCTGATGTTCATAAATTATCTCCATCTAATCCCCAAATACGCACAGCTGGTAGAAACATTCCTTTTTTAAAAGCAGTCTAAAAATAAAAGCCTGAATCAAGCAATGTCAATGACAAAATGTTTTCATGTTCTGCTACTAAATGTGAAGTTCAATTAAATATGTGGTTATTTCTGTAAGGAGGTATTTTTACATTTCAGTGTTTGCAGAAAACACTTGAATATGTCTTACATGGTTTTCACATTGAACAGCTGCAGAGCCTGTAGCTAAGGTGATTCAATAATAGCTTATAATAAAAACTCAACAATTATTAGTTTTTTTCTTTTAATCTCTAGACCACATTTGGTTTTGAATGTATTTTTCTATAAAAATTACAGCTGAGGAGGAAACTATTTAATGGTTTAATTTGGCCTGTATGATCAAACCCAAAGCCGGTTCATGTAACATATGAGAAAATAAAGACGGAATCCCATAATTCCAGTTTCGAACGTCTGCGTCTAAAATGTTCTGGAGAGAGAACAACCACATGCCTTGTAATATCCAGCAGGTTTGAATCCAGCACAGAGCAAATAACATTAAACTTTTTTGTGTTACAGATGTTCGTTTCAATATAGCCGTTTCAAAAACATTCAACATTTCAAACGTCACCTTCAAAGCCGCGTTAAAATTTGCTGGAGGCTGTATATTATAGGCTCTTATTCTTCTGCTACTTGTTCTCGGTCTTATCCCACACTTCACCTCCTCTCTGTTACTCCTTCTCTTTGATTTTCTTTTTCAATGATGAGAGAGCGAGAGAGAGAAAGAGAGAGTGGAGAGAGAGAGAATACCGCCTTTCTCCCGCCTGTCAATTATCTCAGCCCGTCTCTCCGTCCAGTTTAATTGGCGTTTGGGAGACGCAAACGTTGTCCCAATGGGCTCCGGCAGGACAATGGAGACCCGAACAGCCGACCGGCCCTCGGTTCAGCCCAAATTGAATTGGAAATCTTCCATCTTCTTCTTAGCATAACAAAGAGGGTGCAGGGGTTTTAGACAAAGGGGCTGTTTTAATGGAGAAAATCAATCTCAAGGAGGAAGCGCTAGCATTGTCTCCCGTCAGCTGTACAGGTGTGTCTCACTCATGGCGGCCTTAATCAGAGGTGGCAGGGGAGGGATCTGGAAACGACATCTCTGTCACTGTGGGGAAGACTGGCAGCTGAGGGAGGATGAGGAGCGGTGGAGGGGGGGCGGAGGGAAAGAAAACAACCTGTGTCTGCGTCCTGGTATGAACATGATGACAGGAGTGATGGATGTGGCTGCTGGACGGTACTGACGCTCTAACATGACACTTGGCTTTAGTATCTTAAAGTCCAACTTCAAACATTCCTGAGTCCTTTATCTCCACTCATTCCACACAATCCAGTTCAAACAACAAGCAGGTCTGATGTCTGAGGGATTTTACTGAGTGGTATTTGCAAAATTGTGAACTTAGTTTTAAAGAGGTCCTATTATGCAAAATTCACATTTTGAGCATTTTTATATTTCCATTTGGGTGTCTACTTCTTCTAAAAACGATAAGTTAATGTTTTTTGGTGTCTGGAAAATGAGCTGTCACAAACCAGCAGGAACTGCCCATCACCTAGCAACACAGCCAGTGAAGCCCAGCCTTACCTAGCAACCCAAGCTGTGCTCCCGCACGTTTGGTCAACTGGTTTTACTGCTGTATGCACTATACAATGGCTGCTGAAAAAGACAAGTGTTTTGCCATTGACTTATCTTGAAACCATTTGCTGCATTCTTGTTGGTTGAGCATGAGACTCGACTTATGCTTTTCAGTGTTGTATAATTGTGCATCTGTTTGCAGCCATTTTCACATGAGTGTAAATGTTGAGTTGGGGGCGTGGCCAGCAGCAGGTTATTTGGATTTAAAGTGACGGAAACCTTTTTTTTCCTTCTACCTTTAGTTTTCTTGAGTCCTGACAAAATTATTGGTTGCATCAAAGTCATTTTAAATCAACATCTTCCATGGGTATTGTTGACTATTGGGCTGAAAACATCCAAAAGCATTAATTTAAAAGATCTTTTCTGAACCCTGTCTTAAAATAACTGGAGATTTCACAAAAACTGAGATTTCGAGGTATCTAAGGGGGATTTATACTAAGTAATATAATCTGTTTAACAATCTGACTTCAGCAGATCTTTAGATGTACATGTGTATCTAATACCTGATTAGCAGTGTTAAACTTAGCTCATTATAATGTCAGAGTGCTCCATCTTACTTAAATTATAGAAGCCAAGTTTGCTGTATCCCGTGTAAAAAGTTGTTTGTCTGTTTTTGCATTACCTTAAACAATGGAGTCCTACTTTTGCTTCAAAGTTGGATTGAAAAGGAACATTTTCTCCTGGATGAGCCCATCTGCTTCTGACTGACATTTTTTTTTTTTTGTTCGGTGTATTTCAGGTTTCCTGTCTGCGTCTCTCCCGGTCTGTCAGTGCAGTTAAGGAGTTGCCTTTCAGGTCTGGGTGTTTTGATAAGGTGAGTGTTTGTGTTTATCTGTGCACTCCCAGCTCTGGGCATTACCATGAGAATGGTTTAAGCCCCCTGCTAATCCCCCTGTGTCTCTGTTGTAATAAACGTCTTCATTCACACAGGCTGCAGCGGAGGAAGACGCAGCGAGTGCAAACATATCGCATCCCCTGGGATGGGGAAGTTTAACACCTTGACCCAAAAACGATTCCTTCGTCCTGGACTGACCAACACATCCTCCATCATAAAATCACGTACAGAGCTTTGGAAAAAGTACTTGCTCCCCCTTTTTATTTTTTATTTTTTGTCACACTCAGTGTTTCATATGGTTCAGTTAAACTTTAATATTCCCAGAGTAAATACAAAAACTGTTTATTACATTTGATAAGGGAAACTAAGCCAAAACAATCTCTTTCTCTTTGTGAAAAAGTGTAGTAGCAGAATTTATGGCTCCGCAAATTTAATCAAGTCATCCAAGTCCTGAGGCAGGAAAGCAGCCACACTACCAACACCATGTTTGAATTGCAAGGTAGGAGGTTCTTTTATTTTTACACCAAACAAAACGAGATGCACACGCTTCAAAAAGTTCCACTTTTGTCTCATATGTCCTCATATTTTCCCAAAACTCTTGAAGATCAATTAAGATGTTTTTGGTAAATGTGAGTCGAGTCAGGACTGGTTTTGATCTTTCAAACTCTTCTAAAGATGCAAGTTTTGCTAAGTATCAAGGCATTAGAATGACTTTGTAAAGTGAAGGGAATTAGATGCTTGAAATGCTACTTCATGTTCAGGTTCAATTAAAATGATTTTTTGATTTACATCTAAAAAATGCCAGACGAAGTTGAAACAAAAAAATGTGGCTTTCACAAGGCGATATTTGAAAAAGATGTTTTTTGGTTTTAGTCAGCTCAATTTGATCAATTATTAAAACATGATGATGACCAGTTGACAGCAACAAAACAGCAGAAAGGAAAGAAGTCTAACTTTTGTCCCAGAAGGGTACATAACTGAAACCAGTACTGTGATCCAATAAATATTGGTTTATTTACAAGTGATTATTGAAATAAAGAAGGAAGGAGCATCATTTATATCAAATTCTTCACTTAGCTCCCTATTTTGTCATTGACATTGTATTTATCTCTACATTTTACTGAATAATCTCTGAGAACAAAAAGAAAATTGCTAGGAGAAAATGTCAAGCATTCCCAACCCCTTAACTTTTTCATTATTCCAATAATATATCAGTCACGACGGTGACCTCAGTAAAATGTATTTTCATGAAACGTCACAGATCTAACTCTGACTGGACGTGGAGTTGTAGAAATGTTCATTCTCTTCCCAGATTCCCAGTGCAGCGTCCTCTCTCCGTCTCCCAGCTCCGTCCCTCCCTCCTGTGTCTCTCCTGGGACTCCCGCCGTCACCCTGAGTTTCCCCACACAAAACAGTCTATTAAAAAGCCTTTAGCAAGGCCATTTAGTCAGTCTGCTTCTGCAAAATGAGGAATGGGTTTTAGGTCATGGTCGTGGTGCTGTGCATGCTCTCTGTGTGTGTGATTTTATGGTAGCTTGAAGGACTTTGGTCCCTTTCAGAGTCATATCCATGATGTTAGAAGAGCATATAATATCTCCTGATCCCATAAAATACCTCAAAAATATGAATGTAAACATCAAAATGGTGCCTCACTTTCAGTTTTCCGTTCTGGAAGGTCAGTATTTTTATACAGATCAGGCATTTTCTTTAAATCTCTTACAGCTGCTTCTTAAAGGAGCAGTTTAAAGAAACCAGAGAGGACAGATTCATATTTTTGTGGTGACGTCGCAACCACACAATTCAGTGTTTTATCAGGACTTAATGTGATAGACCAACACAAAGCAGTACATGATTAGGAAGAGGAAGGCCAACGCTTCCATAAAACTGGGTTTTGTATAATTGTCACTCTCTCTTCAGTAAATTGAGCCAATGCAGTGAAGGAGCAACCTTGGATGACATGATCATTAAATAAAATTGCAACAAAGAGACGCAGTTTTGTCATCTGTTCTCACATGAACAAATATGAATATTTGTCTTTTCTTTAAAATCAAGCGAAGAGTTAAAGTCAACTGAGTTTTCTACCTGAACAATGAATCTTAGAGTCCTTTCCCACAGAGATCCCTAGCGGGATCTTTTTATTAACAAGTGACGTCTGAATGGAGCTTCCTGCATTTCATTTTATGAGCTAACAGTAAAAAGACTCAAAACAAATGGATAATGCAATTTTTAGTTTGCTTGAAAAAACAAAACAAAACAAAACAAAAAAAATTGTTAAAGCATGTACAATCTTTCTTTTACTTCACCAAAGTCTACAGGGTTATGTATCTCCATCATATAAAATTCATAGACGTTTGTAGTTGTATTGTGACAAAATGTATATAATTTAAGGAGTGCAACTAGTTCTGTATTTAATAGAACAATTAACCTCAAGGAATGCAGTTTTTTTTTAAGCAAACAGAGCTATCCAAAGATATGAGCATTTGTGCCAATCATAGCAAAAGCCGTAACTAACAGTGATTTATCATCTATTTGCAGTCAGTGACCTGATGGGCCCATTTCTTTTGTGAAGTTTCTTAAGATCCCATTTATTGTGGATTAGTTCCATGGAAATGAACTGAACTGAACAGAAAAGCCAAACTGAGGTCTGATTACTGCCAGACCTGTAGAATCAATAAATCACTTCAATACCAGAACCTGTCTGATAACATGAAGTAGGACCTCGGTTCATGACCTTAAAGTGCACATGGGTGATACAGCAGGACAATGACCAGGAAATCAACATCTCAATGACTTAAGAAAGAAAAGAAAAAAACTAAAAATGAAAGCTATGAAGTGGCCTAGATAGGTCCTGGACATAAATTCAATTGTGATTCTGTTTCATGACTTTAAGCAGACTGACTGTGGTCAAATTCCTCTGCAACAATTTAACAGAATTGTCAAAAAGTCCTCTTATTGTTAGTTAATTATAACCACATGGGACACAGTAACACAGAATAATAAATCCACATAGAAGCCACTATTGTCAAAGCTAAAAAGCTAACTTAAACTCAGACTAGACATTGGTAACATCCCAAACAAAGAAACAAAGAAATGAAAGTGAAACACAAAACAAGGTAAAGTGAAAAAAACAAACAGAAGAAGTCTAAACCCACAGTTAGTCTTTGCACTTTCCTCTGTTTGAAGATCAAGAAAAAAGTGGGGAGGAAGGAGAGATGGCAAACCTCTTCACCAGCTTTGATGCTCAAACAGAAGCAGTAGATCAGAGACAGGCAGGCGGAGGAAGGGAGTGTGGAGTACAGCCTCCACATATTGCAGCGGGAAGCAGGGCTGAGCGTAAAGAGGTTCAGCAGAAGAAAGACATGAAGATCCATGGGAGCAATAACATCTACATGTTTACTCTTACATCAAGTGTGCAGGGACTGGAGTATCTGAAAGTAGCGCCTTTCACTTTTATGTTTTAGTCATGCAAACACGAGAGAGACAGGAAGTATATAAAGATCTCTATGCTGCTTGAGTGCTTACTAGACTGTGGTGGTACTGTCTCTGAGCAAAAAACACAGAAATCTGTTATCAGATCAAAATGAACCTGCATGGAAGATGAGACTAACAAACAAGCTGTATATATACATGTTATCAGGTCAAATATGTCAGGTCTACTTACATTAACTCACTAGTTACACCATCATTCCACTGTCCTACATCTTCCATGCTTATAATACTGTAGTAAAATATGCAGACTTTGGTACATAATACTCTAGCACCATATTACTCAGACCTCATTCAACACTATGCAAACACTCTGTCTGCACTGATGACAGAGGAGCTATTCTTAGACATATAAAGAAGATATTGAATGTTTTCTATCTGGTTACATGATTTGTGGGAATAGTCTAATAGTGCAGTAGAAATTTGAATAAAAAATGCCCATAGCATCCTAAGATAAACAGAGTTTAAAACAAAATAAACAGTTTATGAATCAATAACGAAAATACCACAAGTTTAACAAGCAATTTAAAAGACATACCCAACACTATATATCTGAATAAAGTGAATAACAGAGTTAAGATTCAGAACCACAGACGTCCCCGTTTCAGCACCACGGCCAGCGAATCCATTATATTTCCCACTCATCTCATTGACTGTTAATATTTGACTTAAAAAAAAGAAAAAACAGTTTATGATCCTAATTAACCTTTATGATCATTGGTACAAGGGAAATTAAAGAATATGTAGCCCACTGCTATTAATAGTCAAGTTACCAGTCTTATTAAGCAAAACCAGAGATAAGTCTCATGATGTACAGAAAATAAGACTTGAAATCGACTGACTGAACTTTACAAAGTCTTTTTCTCTCAGTTCAGATTTGAAAGAAAAAGTTTTAAGCACTCCACTCCTCATGTCTACTGTTAGTTGAATGGACTCAAGTTGAACTACAAGGTTTTATGGTTAATTTCAAAAGGATTTTATAATGACATAAAAGTGGAAATATTCACTAAAGCATATTTAAATTTCAATTAAAATGAGAAAAAAAAGTTTAACAAATATATTCAGTGATGTATGGACCAAATTTCAATTACAGTAACAAGTATGAAATATTTGTAAGAAGTTGAGATGTTTAGAAAGAGACCGCACAAAGAAAGATCCACACAAGGGATCCCAGCACTAAATGCACAAATGTACACACCTGTCAGCTGTTAAATATCCTGACCATTTATCTTTCAGAGGGCAGCACTTCAGCCCCATCACTGCCATACGGAGCGCAGGCTAATAGACCCATGATTACAGAGTGCGTCAACCCCTGCTCACCCCGATCTGCCTGTCCTGCTCCTCTTGCGCCGTTTCCACCTCCTCTTATCTCTCTCTCATCATATTTTTATGATGAAGTTGGAGGTGAAGGGTCTTTAGGTTTTTACTGCAAGCTGCAGATGCCAAAATGTTCCAGTTTCTCCTCCCGATGAAATTCCGTCGTCCAACTTTAACTGGCTTGGTTTGTCGGAGGCAATGGGTCGGATAAATCCGTCCCTTGCTCTATCAAACCGAAGCGTGACTTCCTTCATCACGTAAACAAACATGGAGCAGCACCGTCAGATTCTGGCACTTACAGGATTTCTCACATTAGCATTAGACTCTTGAATTTGCTTTGTTTGTGTTTGGAGCGGTTTCTGGTCACACATGTATTCGAACCAAACTGAGACCTAGGTTTGAAGGTGGATCAGAATTAGCTTTTTTCCCCCCACATTTCCCCAAATGAACCGGACTTTCTAGACAAACAAACCAGAGTTTGATTAAAGCCGACCCAACAGGCTTAGTGTGAACACTTCATGTGTTTTCATCGGTGCCAGACCAGACAGCACACCTCCAGATGTTCTTCCCTCATCGTCCACTCTTTGAAATCGGGATATCAACCCACAATTAAACGAGGAGATCTTAATACTTGATATTTCATACATGCAAATCCGGGCTAAAACCCCAAACTGAGGCTAACAACTAATGACAAGCACTGATTAATGAGATAAACAAAACCTGTGGATAAATACATGAAAAAATGCTTAGTGAAAGGAGCAACACACATGTATTGGACACACCTGCGTGCATGGCGCGTACTCCATTACCATATGCTGCTGCAGCATCTTTGTATTCGAGGTCTAACCTGTATAATAGGTGTCACATTAGCAAGACAACAAATCAAACCATCCTTCATTTCCCAGGCCTCTCTCTTCTCCTCCACAGCTGTGGGTCTGTCTTTGTTGTCAGGGGAGTTTCTAATTAATATGATAAATAAGATGGCGGGTTCGACTCCCTGATGCTTTTTAATTGGAGGAAGCCTTGAATGGCACGCAGGCAGAGGCAGAGATTAGCGGGTTATTTGTGAGTGTTTTGTATGAGGACAGGAGAGAGAGAGGAAGAGAAGAGAGAGAGGGAGAGGATTTTTATCCTTGCTGTGATTTCCTGTTTCATTGTGATACCCGACTCAATGCTTGTAATGCACACAGGGAGAGCGGGTTTTGAGACACAGCTGCACGAGTGGCCATGTAGCACTTCCTGAAGCTCAAAAACACATTCAGAGACGGCGGCTCTGTTTCACTACTGGGCTGAATGATGACTATTTACTCAAAACCAACAGTTTTACACCATCTGCAAGCACTAAGAGCGAGACATGACAATTTAAACAAAAGGTAAAGGAGACCATGAACACCCACATCTGGCCGTTCACACAGTTTTCCTGAGGCACCTTTAAAACATGGATGCTTGATCAAATGTAGATTATATTTGACTAATTTGGGAATTTGGGAAAACGGTTTTAAAATAAGTTAGGTAACTTTAGATGTGAAATACAAGCCTGGCTTTTTATTCACAACAATGACTGGAATATTGAATTTGAAGCAGCTAAAGACTGGATATAATTTTTATCTTCAATGTTGGTTTGTTTCTACTGTAAACATGAAAATTTTCTTGGAGTTTAAACAATGTGGTAGAAATGCTGAGCTACACGTTGCTAAACTTTTCCTTTGGTTAGTGGGTCAGATCTGTTCATCATTTGTGTCTTGTTTTGGATATATGGATACTTATAAATTCAAATAATACGGAAAAAAAAAACTTTAGAAATTTCTTTCTTTAAAATTGAATAAAAGTCCAACTTCTGATGAGGAATAAATTATGAAATTGCACATTTATTCCCATAAACAAAACTTTAGCAACTAGTCAATCTAGAAAAATGATTAAAATAGGTTTAAAAATGAGTCTATCAGTGAAGGACAACAACAAACCTGCTGCTCCCAGCAGTTTCACCCTAGAAGCAGACTGCAAGATGCTAAAAGAAGTCTTAAACAGGACATACACAGCTCAAACTACGTCACATGGTTCAGAAGAACAAGATGAACAGCAACCCAGAGGTTGCTCAAAAGAAATAAACGACAGCCGGCTGTTGTGCAGTTATTTAGCGTTTAAAAACTTGATGTGTTGATGCGAGACAGATGAGAGCAGAGATGCTTGGGGAAAATCGCTGATGAATTCTGTCAGATTTGCTTCAGGAAACACCTTGTTTTAAGCAGAAGGAGTAAGACTAGTTGTCTCCTAACTCCTTCCTCATTCAGATCCATTTTTGTTTGTAAACTCTTTATTAGGTCTATATTAGTACATCCCTTAGTTTAAACTCTATTTAATTTAAGTGAACTCTATCAAATCCATTACACCATAAAGTCTCATTTCATAAAATAATCTAAAGCTGTGACATTCCTGCAAAAGTTTTCCGCTGCATTTGGTCACATTCTTATCTTTAATCAGTGTGTTATTTTTATCTATACATTATTTATGATAAACTATGCACCACCTACAGACCACAGGAATACCAAGCTGAATATCTGACAGCTTTGCTTCAAGCATTTATGTATCCCTGGCCTACTTCTCTTACACACACACACGCACACACACATTCTGAAAGGTGCAACTGATCTCCTCATCCTCAGCTAATCCTGCTCCATCTAAATCAGAACAAACAGCCCAGAGGGGACAAAATACTCTTGTTTTGCCACCATCTAATCCTTCTCTCCATCATTCTAATCTCTTTATGTTTGACAAGAATCCTCAACGGGAGTGGAAACCAACAGAACCATAAAATGGAAATGGTGAAACAACCAGAATCCTCCAAAGGGAATTTGAGTCCAGTTTCTCCAGCCTGTTTTTGGTGTTGTTTTGTCAAAGTTCAACAACCAGGAAGCCTCTGGCAGGATGTTAAGAGTTTAAACAAGAATGTTTAGAAATCCTGCAGCTGGAATGATGACAGTATGAGCAAAGGTTGGATTGCAGAAGAAAAACTAAATATTTTTGATTTCTTTGTCATCTTCCTGGTTGCTAGCTTGTCATCTTTGTATTTTTAAAGTTGTGATGTCGGTCTCCTTCATCAATACAGCAACACCTTCTGGTTGCCTGACACTTTAAGGCTTTGCTCAAATTTTGACAATGTTAAAAGTTACAAATAAATTAGGAAAGCAACACTTTTACATAGAAAATAAGGAAGTCATGAATGTATTAACTGAGGGGAAAATGCAACCTTTTTACAATATATTTTTTTGTGCACAGTTGGAAACTTTAAAAATGACTCATTTAATTTTCAAATCTACAAAGTAAAACAGTCAAAAAATAAAAGAACTACAGCTTGGATCAAATAAATAGGATAAAATCAGTAAAAGAAGGAAACTTTTAAAAGTATTTGAATGTTGCCAGAACTTTCTTAATTTACAAACTACAAATCTTGACTGAACTGAGCTCTCAATAATGCTGCAGCCAAATCTTTTTGGGCCAAACAAGACCAGAGCTGACAGGTTGTGGTTCATGCATCACTACAGGAGAGGCTTGTGTTGGTTTAGTGGAGCTGTTTATCAGGATATAGAAACTTTATTAGAGAGGTTAAAGGAGAGAGATAATAGATGGATAGGTAGGAGAGGTGAAAAATGCAGTGCAGAGTCAAAGGGTAAATAATACGAGGAAGGGACCCAAAAAGTGAGAGCAGACGAGAGAAAAATGGAAGAAGCGATAAAGAGGCATCGGAGAGGAGAGGAAACTACGTGGATGGAAAACACACACAGACGAGAGTTGCCACTTTGCCACAGCAGCATTTAAAGCTGTAATGACAGGCCAGAGAGTGATAAGAGACTCTGAGTGGAGAGGCCACTATAGCAGCTCTCCTCTCCCTGCTAACAACTGTAATTATCCAAACTCCACACTCACTACTATTGATCTCTCCCTGTTCTCCCCCCCTTCCTCCCCCAGCCGTGGAGATTGCGTGTGTGTGCGTGAGTGTGTGTGCGCCTCTCTGTTTCTGGTGGGGTGACGGCAGAGAGCGTCGCTCTCAGCACAAGAGTTGTTCACACCTGCAGCCATGCATGTGGAGAGCAGCGACGAGGACTTGGACAAATATGTGACAGCCGCAAAACACAAATATTGGTGCAGCTCTGATGCTGCCCTCATGGTGTGTGTGTGTGTGTGCGTGTGTGTGTGTGTGTGTGTGTGTGTGTGTGTGTGTGTGTGTGTATATGCATCTTTGTTTTCTCACACCTGGTTTGGAGAACACGGCCACAGCTTGGCCACACTCTGGTGTTAATACAGCTGGTGAAAAAAGCAAAGCCTAGGTAGATTTATGTTTAATTATTACTTTTAACTGTTTTACATGTTTAATAAATCTCCAACTTCGTTGTTCTTGTTATCAGAGGATATGAAGGCCAATGTGGATGACTTGTTCTCAGCTGTGAAGGAAACAATTTAGTCAGAAAGTGTGCAAAGCTCTTTCATTTACAACAAGGGCCAGATTTAGAAGGAAAGGGGCCCCTGGGATAGAAGAAAACATCATTAGTCCCGTAGCTTTTTATTTTAGCCTGTGTCTAAGTCAAGTTCTTGTATTTTTTTTTCCATGTCTACTCTCTTTTCCACTGAAAGTGTTCCTTAAGTGGAAATAAAAATGTAAAAATGTAAACTTGGGCACTTATTGTCGAAGGAAGCAATAAGAAGCCGCACCTACAGTAAACAAGTAGAAAAAGCCATGTGAGGCAGGAAACTAACATTACCTATCCTAAAGTGAAGCACAGTGGTGGCAGCATCATGTTATGGTCATTTTCTTCAACCAGAGCAGAGAAGCAGGAGGATGATTGAAACTAAATGTCCTGATGGAAATCAGCAAACCGCCGTGAACACAGAGATAAACTAGGAATCTTTTATTAGTCCAGACTCAAATTTGATTGAGATTCACTTGAAAAATCATGTTCACAGATGTTTTTCATCCAACTGGCTGAGTGTGAGCTACTTTGCCAAGACAAATAGGTAAAAATTTCAGTCTTTTTATGTGAAAAGCTGATAAAGAAAACTCTGAAAAGACTTGGAGCTGCAGTGAGAGGCACTTCCGCAAAGTTTATGAATTATTATTTATTTCCATCTGATGTTCTCTGAAATAAGGGCCGACCACATCCTCTCACCTGAACACCTCTAACAACTAAAATCTCCTATTTATGGAGAATCTTAACCAGAGATAAAGGCGGCTATTTTTTATTAGCACTTAAAAAGACATAAAGGCAGAAATTAGGCAGAAAGTTGGATTTGTTAAACCACACTTTGTCATTTTTTTTTAAAGATTAGGCTAAATACTGTCACTTTTTGTCATTTGTTTTTTTTGTGTGTTTTTTTTACCAAAACAACTTCAAGAATCATTTCATGTAGCGCAATCTCTACATATTGCAATTTTCAATGCATTTATTGGGATTTTATGCAACAGAGCAACACAAGTTAAAATCTGAAAAGTGTGGCATGTTCAAGGGTCACACGCACTTTTTTTGCGAGGTGCTGCAGATCAACGAAGAGACAAAGTGAATCAAATGTGTCACAGAGAACCGAAGAAAAATCTGAAATTGAAAATGTCGCACTTTTAAGAGATGAAACTAATCAGACGAGCCGTCATTATAAAGGCAAGGTTAATAGCGTCTGACAGAATCACCTTCAGCAGACACAAAGATAAGAACAGCGCTTTTATTAGCGCTGCTGGAGCAGATACACACATCCAGAAATCCAAACACCCCATGCACTCACAATGGATCGATGCGAGAGGAAGCGGCGGCCGTGCATCTTGTGCTGCAGCCGTACGTGCGCCGTCAGATAGCGCCATTCAGCGGGGGGAAGGATTTACAAGTCGCGCAGTGGCCTTGACACCGACACAAAACCCCTCTTTTGTTGCCCCATCACTTGGGCCAGATTTATGACGTCCAATTACAAACTGGGATGCTAACAATATTTCCCATTAGCCTATCAAATGCTTTAGTGGTTGTTCCTTCAAAGGGTTATCTGGCCTTTCAGCAGGGGCGGAACCAATTTATGGGCCCCCCCAAGAAGATGTGAACAAAAGCTCCTCTGGTTCTGGTTTTGTTTTACTGTGTCGCTCCCACAGACAGGTAATTAACAGCCGAGGAGTTTGTGGTTAATTTGTGAGATAATTATCTAAATTAAACTGCCTTTCGTCACACAGAGGTAGGGGGGTGGGGGGGGGTCTATCAGGCCATCCTACTTGCCTGCATGCATGCTTGCAATCTTCATCATTTGATGAGGCTGGTCAGGGTATTGTGCCACTGAGGAAACAAAACCAGTAATGACATGTTCTTCTTTCTTTCCTTTTGTTTTCCTTCTGCTTTGTTTAGCTTTTCTTTGTTTTTAGCCAGAAAAGAAGTAAATGAAGAGGGTAAAAGGAGAAAAGAGAGACAGAGCGCACACAAGGGGTTTACCTACAGAGTTTCTAGATGAGCTCCTGTTTAATCTGCTGGAGCTGTTATTTATCAGGTTGCTCATCAGCGAGAGCCGTTTTTGCTTCTCAGGAAGAGTGGGCTCAGGAGATCAGATTACTGAGGACTGATCTGGAGAGGGATTCAAGTGGAATTAGAGAGTTTTCTATTAATTTTTAGCACCTGATGTAAAAAAAAAAAAAATCATACATCCCTTTAACCTGTTGAGCACTTTCCCAATCCATCAAGCAATTTTATGATCCATGCTTATGATCCTGCTAAATATCAGCAGGATAAACCTCTAATATCTACTCATGCTTACATCAGCAGATTTTTTAGTGCAAAAATGATCAGAAACATTGGAGCATTGATAGGTCCAAAGATTTAAGGAATACAGTTTACCGCTGGAGAACACCGAAAACAACCACCAACTTACCCAGATCTGGAAATCCAAGCAAGTTCACCCAGAGTGGAGACTGCAAGATGCTAAAAGAAGTCTCCAAAAACCACGGATTTATCACAAAGTCTCCTGCTACTGTTGATATGAACATGTGTCTCTGAAAAACCAGAAAGAGGACGCACCGGTTTAACTTCCAGAGGAGGTTTGCAAGAAGGAATCATTTGCTCTATAAGAAAGAAATTAGATTGAAGTTTGCCAGAGAGAATAGAGAGAAAGACCAAATCTTCTGGAATAATGATAAACAACTGGATATACTACTGGTGGAAACCATGAAGACAACAGGAAGTAGTTGGAGGATCATGGCATGGCATGTTTTTTAATGATTTAACATGTGAACAAATGATTTTAATTGTGTTTCTTATTTAAAACAAACACCGCAATTATGAAATTGTGTTTTTTTAAGATTAGTGGAATATCGACAAATATCTGAGAGCATTTGTAGTGGAAACACAGCTGGTGACTCAAGACATACCAGGTAAATCCATCAAGGACTGGATAAGGATTAAGAAATTAAAAGTCCAGATTTTAATCTCACTGAAATGCTGTGGGGTGACTTGAAACAGGCTGAATAAGGAAGAACCCTGAAAAATGTGGTAAGGTTTTCTCAGATTGATGTCAGATTCTGGTAGATGGCTACAAGAAACGTCTCACTGAAAGGGGAGTGTGTTTTTTCTCTCAGCTCTAAAACATGATTTTGTTAATGTTTCTGGCTAAACAAGTCAATTTGAGTTTATGTACATTTAAATTGAGAAATGAAAGCTGAAATTCATCAGAAAAGTTTTCTTTAGTAAGTATTCCCCTGACGATCTTTACTTTTGTAGATTAAGTAGAATTTAATCTTCAAATACTGAATTCACAAAACGTATAAACAGAAAATATAAACTCTGATAGTCGGCCTGAGCTGGTATTGTATAAAAATCTATTTTACATAACTTCAGCTCACTGCAATCAGCAAAATATATATATATATTTTTTTTAATGAAGAAGATAAAAAGGTACAAAAAGCATTGCAACCAAGAAGCAACAGAAACACTGAAGTATTGAGTACTTCGTTGGATCTACAGAAAAGCCTGGACAAAGATCTGAACAGACACAAACTGCCCCTGTTGGGTGATCGGATGAGGATGTAAATATGACAAACGGATTCAATCGCTTCAAAAGTTTTCCTTCGTTGACGGGAATTCATTAGAATTAGCCACTTCCACGCTGCTTTTCAAATCTTGTATATCAGAATTTGCATGAAAATGCCCCCCGATGAAAGCCCGGCGAGTGTGTCTGTCTTCCTCCCTCCGTCCTCATCCGTCCCTCTCTCTCCCTACTGTATAAAGGAGGGATGATCACTCCCTGTCACATCTGTTGGCACGTTGCCATCAAGCCTTGACAGGAAAATAACACTCTTCAGGGAAAATAATACACTCGTTCTGCCGTCGGCGCTCCCAGACACATGCCTCACCGAGCGCGCGTGTGTGTGTGTGTGTGTGTGTGTCTAAAAGCTCTTGCTGCTGCTGTCAACCTGAGCACAAAGGATCACTTTATATGATTAGTATGCATCTCTGAAAAACATACTGAACAAAAAGCCCGGCCCCGAATGCTGCTCCACGCCAATTAATGGATTAAGAAATTATTTTGAGGCGAGGCTTGTTGTGAGACAGCTATGATATGCGGCTGGAGAGGCATTTCTGTTGTGCTTATTGCCAACTACATGAGGCCTGAATGCAGCCACGTCATACAGCAAGGTAAGGAGACCTTAAATTATATCCCAAGACAAAGAGAGATGCGATACAAAACATCCTCTGGCAGCAAAGCGACGAGCTTACAGATCACCTCAGAAGGCAAAAGCATCTGTTAACCCCAAAAACGACAGCGTCCCGCAGCACCTTTAACCCCCACCGTACTCGTCTTAAGAGCTGCCTTTATAGATTTTGGAGAAAGCTGAAAATGGAGATTGAGAATCGACTTGAACCGGAGAATGACATTTGATTATTTACTTTGTGGCGCTCGAGTTTTGGAGTGTGTGTGAGCATATCTGGGGGCTAACCACACTGGGTTTATGCCTCTACGATCAAATTCTGTATCTGACATTTAGAAATAAATCCAAGTGTGTAAAGTGTCAGCTAAATGGATATTCATATTTTATTTTATTTTATTTTATTTTATCTTAGTCTGAAAACCATGAAAAGTAAATGAATCAAATTAGGAAATCATTTACAGAGGTTAAATTACACAAGAATCCATTTAAAAGGTGACTGAACAACAGAAAAGNATCCTAATTAACCTTTATGATCATTGGTACAAGGGAAATTAAAGACTATGTAGCCCACTGCTATTAATAGTCAAGTTACCAGTCTTATTAAGCAAAACCAGAGATAAGTCTCATGATGTACAGAAAATAAGACTTGAAATCGACTGACTGAACTTTACAAAGTCTTTTTCTCTCAGTTCAGATTTGAAAGAAAAAGTTTTAAGCACTCCACTCCTCATGTCTACTGTTAGGTGAATGGACTCAAGTTGAACTACAAGGTTTTATGGTTAATTTCAAAAGGATTTTATAATGACATAAAAGTGGAAATATTCACTAAAGCATATTTAAATTTCAATTAAAATGAGAAAAAAAAAAGTTTAACAAATATATTCAGTGATGTATGGACCAAATTTCAATTACAGTAACAAGTATGAAATATTTGTAAGAAGTTGAGATGTTTAGAAAGAGACCGCACAAAGAAAGATCCACACAAGGGATCCCAGCACTAAATGCACAAATGTACACACCTGTCAGCTGTTAAATATCCTGACCATTTATCTTTCAGAGGGCAGCACTTCAGCCCCATCACTGCCATACGGAGCGCAGGCTAATAGACCCATGATTACAGAGTGCGTCAACCCCTGCTCACCCCGATCTGCCTGTCCTGCTCCTCTTGCGCCGTTTCCACCTCCTCTTATCTCTCTCTCATCATATTTTTATGATGAAGTTGGAGGTGAAGGGTCTTTAGGTTTTTACTGCAAGCTGCAGATGCCAAAATGTTCCAGTTTCTCCTCCCGATGAAATTCCGTCGTCCAACTTTAACTGGCTTGGTTTGTCGGAGGCAATGGGTCGGATAAATCCGTCCCTTGCTCTATCAAACCGAAGCGTGACTTCCTTCATCACGTAAACAAACATGGAGCAGCACCGTCAGATTCTGGCACTTACAGGATTTCTCACATTAGCATTAGACTCTTGAATTTGCTTTGTTTGTGTTTGGAGCGGTTTCTGGTCACACATGTATTCGAACCAAACTGAGACCTAGGTTTGAAGGTGGATCAGAATTAGCTTTTTTCCCCCCACATTTCCCCAAATGAACCGGACTTTCTAGACAAACAAACCAGAGTTTGATTAAAGCCGACCCAACAGGCTTAGTGTGAACACTTCATGTGTTTTCATCGGTGCCAGACCAGACAGCACACCTCCAGATGTTCTTCCCTCATCGTCCACTCTTTGAAATCGGGATATCAACCCACAATTAAACGAGGAGATCTTAATACTTGATATTTCATACATGCAAATCCGGGCTAAAACCCCAAACTGAGGCTAACAACTAATGACAAGCACTGATTAATGAGATAAACAAAACCTGTGGATAAATACATGAAAAAATGCTTAGTGAAAGGAGCAACACACATGTATTGGACACACCTGCGTGCATGGCGCGTACTCCATTACCATATGCTGCTGCAGCATCTTTGTATTCGAGGTCTAACCTGTATAATAGGTGTCACATTAGCAAGACAACAAATCAAACCATCCTTCATTTCCCAGGCCTCTCTCTTCTCCTCCACAGCTGTGGGTCTGTCTTTGTTGTCAGGGGAGTTTCTAATTAATATGATAAATAAGATGGCGGGTTCGACTCCCTGATGCTTTTTAATTGGAGGAAGCCTTGAATGGCACGCAGGCAGAGGCAGAGATTAGCGGGTTATTTGTGAGTGTTTTGTATGAGGACAGGAGAGAGAGAGGAAGAGAAGAGAGAGAGGGAGAGGATTTTTATCCTTGCTGTGATTTCCTGTTTCATTGTGATACCCGACTCAATGCTTGTAATGCACACAGGGAGAGCGGGTTTTGAGACACAGCTGCACGAGTGGCCATGTAGCACTTCCTGAAGCTCAAAAACACATTCAGAGACGGCGGCTCTGTTTCACTACTGGGCTGAATGATGACTATTTACTCAAAACCAACAGTTTTACACCATCTGCAAGCACTAAGAGCGAGACATGACAATTTAAACAAAAGGTAAAGGAGACCATGAACACCCACATCTGGCCGTTCACACAGTTTTCCTGAGGCACCTTTAAAACATGGATGCTTGATCAAATGTAGATTATATTTGACTAATTTGGGAATTTGGGAAAACGGTTTTAAAATAAGTTAGGTAACTTTAGATGTGAAATACAAGCCTGGCTTTTTATTCACAACAATGACTGGAATATTGAATTTGAAGCAGCTAAAGACTGGATATAATTTTTATCTTCAATGTTGGTTTGTTTCTACTGTAAACATGAAAATTTTCTTGGAGTTTAAACAATGTGGTAGAAATGCTGAGCTACACGTTGCTAAACTTTTCCTTTGGTTAGTGGGTCAGATCTGTTCATCATTTGTGTCTTGTTTTGGATATATGGATACTTATAAATTCAAATAATACGGAAAAAAAAAACTTTAGAAATTTCTTTCTTTAAAATTGAATAAAAGTCCAACTTCTGATGAGGAATAAATTATGAAATTGCACATTTATTCCCATAAACAAAACTTTAGCAACTAGTCAATCTAGAAAAATGATTAAAATAGGTTTAAAAATGAGTCTATCAGTGAAGGACAACAACAAACCTGCTGCTCCCAGCAGTTTCACCCTAGAAGCAGACTGCAAGATGCTAAAAGAAGTCTTAAACAGGACATACACAGCTCAAACTACGTCACATGGTTCAGAAGAACAAGATGAACAGCAACCCAGAGGTTGCTCAAAAGAAATAAACGACAGCCGGCTGTTGTGCAGTTATTTAGCGTTTAAAAACTTGATGTGTTGATGCGAGACAGATGAGAGCAGAGATGCTTGGGGAAAATCGCTGATGAATTCTGTCAGATTTGCTTCAGGAAACACCTTGTTTTAAGCAGAAGGAGTAAGACTAGTTGTCTCCTAACTCCTTCCTCATTCAGATCCATTTTTGTTTGTAAACTCTTTATTAGGTCTATATTAGTACATCCCTTAGTTTAAACTCTATTTAATTTAAGTGAACTCTATCAAATCCATTACACCATAAAGTCTCATTTCATAAAATAATCTAAAGCTGTGACATTCCTGCAAAAGTTTTCCGCTGCATTTGGTCACATTCTTATCTTTAATCAGTGTGTTATTTTTATCTATACATTATTTATGATAAACTATGCACCACCTACAGACCACAGGAATACCAAGCTGAATATCTGACAGCTTTGCTTCAAGCATTTATGTATCCCTGGCCTACTTCTCTTACACACACACACGCACACACACATTCTGAAAGGTGCAACTGATCTCCTCATCCTCAGCTAATCCTGCTCCATCTAAATCAGAACAAACAGCCCAGAGGGGACAAAATACTCTTGTTTTGCCACCATCTAATCCTTCTCTCCATCATTCTAATCTCTTTATGTTTGACAAGAATCCTCAACGGGAGTGGAAACCAACAGAACCATAAAATGGAAATGGTGAAACAACCAGAATCCTCCAAAGGGAATTTGAGTCCAGTTTCTCCAGCCTGTTTTTGGTGTTGTTTTGTCAAAGTTCAACAACCAGGAAGCCTCTGGCAGGATGTTAAGAGTTTAAACAAGAATGTTTAGAAATCCTGCAGCTGGAATGATGACAGTATGAGCAAAGGTTGGATTGCAGAAGAAAAACTAAATATTTTTGATTTCTTTGTCATCTTCCTGGTTGCTAGCTTGTCATCTTTGTATTTTTAAAGTTGTGATGTCGGTCTCCTTCATCAATACAGCAACACCTTCTGGTTGCCTGACACTTTAAGGCTTTGCTCAAATTTTGACAATGTTAAAAGTTACAAATAAATTAGGAAAGCAACACTTTTACATAGAAAATAAGGAAGTCATGAATGTATTAACTGAGGGGAAAATGCAACCTTTTTACAATATATTTTTTTGTGCACAGTTGGAAACTTTAAAAATGACTCATTTAATTTTCAAATCTACAAAGTAAAACAGTCAAAAAATAAAAGAACTACAGCTTGGATCAAATAAATAGGATAAAATCAGTAAAAGAAGGAAACTTTTAAAAGTATTTGAATGTTGCCAGAACTTTCTTAATTTACAAACTACAAATCTTGACTGAACTGAGCTCTCAATAATGCTGCAGCCAAATCTCTTTGGGCCAAACAAGACCAGAGCTGACAGGTTGTGGTTCATGCATCACTACAGGAGAGGCTTGTGTTGGTTTAGTGGAGCTGTTTATCAGGATATAGAAACTTTATTAGAGAGGCTAAAGGAGAGAGATAATAGATGGATAGGTAGGAGAGGTGAAAAATGCAGTGCAGAGTCAAAGGGTAAATAATACGAGGAAGGGACCCAAAAAGTGAGAGCAGACGAGAGAAAAATGGAAGAAGCGATAAAGAGGCATCGGAGAGGAGAGGAAACTACGTGGATGGAAAACACACACAGACGAGAGTTGCCACTTTGCCACAGCAGCATTTAAAGCTGTAATGACAGGCCAGAGAGTGATAAGAGACTCTGAGTGGAGAGGCCACTATAGCAGCTCTCCTCTCCCTGCTAACAACTGTAATTATCCAAACTCCACACTCACTACTATTGATCTCTCCCTGTTCTCCTCCCCTTCCTCCCCCAGCCGTGGAGATTGCGTGTGTGTGCGTGAGTGTGTGTGCGCCTCTCTGTTTCTGGTGGGGTGACGGCAGAGAGCGTCGCTCTCAGCACAAGAGTTGTTCACACCTGCAGCCATGCATGTGGAGAGCAGCGACGAGGACTTGGACAAATATGTGACAGCCGCAAAACACAAATATTGGTGCAGCTCTGATGCTGCCCTCATGGTGTGTGTGTGTGTGTGCGTGTGTGTGTGTGTGTGTGTGTGTGTGTGTGTGTGTGTGTGTGTATATGCATCTTTGTTTTCTCACACCTGGTTTGGAGAACACGGCCACAGCTTGGCCACACTCTGGTGTTAATACAGCTGGTGAAAAAAGCAAAGCCTAGGTAGATTTATGTTTAATTATTACTTTTAACTGTTTTACATGTTTAATAAATCTCCAACTTCGTTGTTCTTGTTATCAGAGGATATGAAGGCCAATGTGGATGACTTGTTCTCAGCTGTGAAGGAAACAATTTAGTCAGAAAGTGTGCAAAGCTCTTTCATTTACAATAAGGGCCAGATTTAGAAGGAAAGGGGCCCCTGGGATAGAAGAAAACATCATTAGTCCCGTAGCTTTTTATTTTAGCCTGTGTCTAAGTCAAGTTCTTGTATTTTTTTTTCCATGTCTACTCTCTTTTCCACTGAAAGTGTTCCTTAAGTGGAAATAAAAATGTAAAAATGTAAACTTGGGCACTTATTGTCGAAGGAAGCAATAAGAAGCCGCACCTACAGTAAACAAGTAGAAAAAGCCATGTGAGGCAGGAAACTAACATTACCTATCCTAAAGTGAAGCACAGTGGTGGCAGCATCATGTTATGGTCATTTTCTTCAACCAGAGCAGAGAAGCAGGAGGATGATTGAAACTAAATGTCCTGATGGAAATCAGCAAACCGCCGTGAACACAGAGATAAACTAGGAATCTTTTATTAGTCCAGACTCAAATTTGATTGAGATTCACTTGAAAAATCATGTTCACAGATGTTTTTCATCCAACTGGCTGAGTGTGAGCTACTTTGCCAAGACAAATAGGTGAAAATTTCAGTCTTTTTATGTGAAAAGCTGATAAAGAAAACTCTGAAAAGACTTGGAGCTGCAGTGAGAGGCACTTCCGCAAAGTTTATGAATTATTATTTATTTCCATCTGATGTTCTCTGAAATAAGGGCCGACCACATCCTCTCACCTGAACACCTCTAACAACTAAAATCTCCTATTTATGGAGAATCTTAACCAGAGATAAAGGCGGCTATTTTTATTAGCACTTAAAAAGACATAAAGGCAGAAATTAGGCAGAAAGTTGGATTTGTTAAACCACACTTTGTCATTTTTTTTAAAGATTAGGCTAAATTCTGTCACTTTTTGTCATTTGTTGTTTTTTTTTGTTTTTTTTACCAAAACAACTTCAAGAATCATTTCATGTAGTGCAATCTCTTCATATTGCAATTTTCAATGGATTTATTGGGATTTTATGCAACAGAGCAACACAAGTTAAAATCTGAAAAGTGTGGCATGTTCAAGGGTCACACGCACTTTTTTTGCGAGGTGCTGCAGATCAACGAAGAGACAAAGTGAATCAAATGTGTCACAGAGAACCGAAGAAAAATCTGAAATTGAAAATGTCGCACTTTTAAGAGATGAAACTAATCAGACGAGCCGTCATTATAAAGGCAAGGTTAATAGCGTCTGACAGAATCACCTTCAGCAGACACAAAGATAAGAACAGCGCTTTTATTAGCGCTGCTGGAGCAGATACACACATCCAGAAATCCAAACACCCCATGCACTCACAATGGATCGATGCGAGAGGAAGCGGCGGCCGTGCATCTTGTGCTGCAGCCGTACGTGCGCCGTCAGATAGCGCCATTCAGCGGGGGGAAGGATTTACAAGTCGCGCAGTGGCCTTGACACCGACACAAAACCCCTCTTTTGTTGCCCCATCACTTGGGCCAGATTTATGACGTCCAATTACAAACTGGGATGCTAACAATATTTCCCATTAGCCTATCAAATGCTTTAGTGGTTGTTCCTTCAAAGGGTTATCTGGCCTTTCAGCAGGGGCGGAACCAATTTATGGGCCCCCCCAAGAAGATGTGAACAAAAGCTCCTCTGGTTCTGGTTTTGTTTTACTGTGTCGCTCCCACAGACAGGTAATTAACAGCCGAGGAGTTTGTGGTTAATTTGTGAGATAATTATCTAAATTAAACTGCCTTTCGTCACACAGAGGTGGGGGGGGGGGTCTATCAGGCCATCCTACTTGCCTGCATGCATGCTTGCAATCTTCATCATTTGATGAGGCTGGTCAGGGTATTGTGCCACTGAGGAAACAAAACCAGTAATGACATGTTCTTCTTTCTTTCCTTTTGTTTTCCTTCTGCTTTGTTTAGCTTTTCTTTGTTTTTAGCCAGAAAAGAAGTAAATGAAGAGGGTAAAAGGAGAAAAGAGAGACAGAGCGCACACAAGGGGTTTACCTACAGAGTTTCTAGATGAGCTCCTGTTTAATCTGCTGGAGCTGTTATTTATCAGGTTGCTCATCAGCGAGAGCCGTTTTTGCTTCTCAGGAAGAGTGGGCTCAGGAGATCAGATTACTGAGGACTGATCTGGAGAGGGATTCAAGTGGAATTAGAGAGTTTTCTATTAATTTTTAGCACCTGATGTAAAAAAAAAAAAAATCATACATCCCTTTAACCTGTTGAGCACTTTCCCAATCCATCAAGCAATTTTATGATCCATGCTTATGATCCTGCTAAATATCAGCAGGATAAACCTCTAATAGCTACTCATGCTTACATCAGCAGATTTTTTAGTGTAAAAATGATCAGAAACATTGAAGTATTGATAGGTCCAAAGATTTAAGGAATACAGTTTACCGCTGGAGAACACCAAAAACAACCACCAACTTACCCAGATCTGGAAATCCAAGCAAATTCACCCAGAGTGGAGACTGCAAGATGCTAAAAGAAGTCTCCAAAAACCACGGATTTATCACAAAGTCTCCTGCTACTGTTGATATGAACATGTGTCTCTGAAAAACCAGAAAGAGGACGCACCGGTTTAACTTCCACAGGAGGTTTGCAAGAAGGAATCATTTGCTCTATAAGAAAGAAATTAGATTGAAGTTTGCCAGAGAGAATAGAGAGAAAGACCAAATCTTCTGGAATAATGATAAACAACTGGATATACTACTGGTGGAAACCATGAAGACAACAGGAAGTAGTTGGAGGATCATGGCATGGCATGTTTTTTAATGATTTAACATGTGAACAAATGATTTTAATTGTGTTTCTTATTTAAAACAAACACCGCAATTATGAAATTGTGTTTTTTTAAGATTAGTGGAATATCGACAAATATCTGAGAGCATTTGTAGTGGAAACACAGCTGGTGACTCAAGACATACCAGGTAAATCCATCAAGGACTGGATAAGGATTAAGAAATTAAAAGTCCAGATTTTAATCTCACTGAAATGCTGTGGGGTGACTTGAAACAGGCTGAATAAGGAAGAACCCTGAAAAATGTGGTAAGGTTTTCTCAGATTGATGTCAGATTCTGGTAGATGGCTACAAGAAACGTCTCACTGAAAGGGGAGTGTGTTTTTTCTCTCAGCTCTAAAACATGATTTTGTTAATGTTTCTGGCTAAACAAGTCAATTTGAGTTTATGTACATTTAAATTGAGAAATGAAAGCTGAAATTCATCAGAAAAGTTTTCCTTAGTAAGTATTCCCCTGACGATCTTTACTTTTGTAGATTAAGTAGAATTTAATCTTCAAATACTGAATTCACAAAACGTATAAACAGGAAATATAAACTCTGATAGTCGGCCTGAGCTGGTATTGTATAAAAATCTATTTTACATAACTTCAGCTCACTGCAATCAGCAAAATATATATATATATTTTTTTTAATGAAGAAGATAAAAAGGTACAAAAAGCATTGCAACCAAGAAGCAACAGAAACACTGAAGTATTGAGTACTTCGTTGGATCTACAGAAAAGCCTGGACAAAGATCTGAACAGACACAAACTGCCCCTGTTGGGTGATCGGATGAGGATGTAAATATGACAAACGGATTCAATCGCTTCAAAAGTTTTCCTTCGTTGACGGGAATTCATTAGAATTAGCCACTTCCACGCTGCTTTTCAAATCTTGTATATCAGAATTTGCATGAAAATGCCCCCCGATGAAAGCCCGGCGAGTGTGTCTGTCTTCCTCCCTCCGTCCTCATCCGTCCCTCTCTCTCCCTACTGTATAAAGGAGGGATGATCACTCCCTGTCACATCTGTTGGCACGTTGCCATCAAGCCTTGACAGGAAAATAACACTCTTCAGGGAAAATAATACACTCGTTCTGCCGTCGGCGCTCCCAGACACATGCCTCACCGAGCGCGCGTGTGTGTGTGTGTGTGTGTGTGTCTAAAAGCTCTTGCTGCTGCTGTCAACCTGAGCACAAAGGATCACTTTATATGATTAGTATGCATCTCTGAAAAACATACTGAACAAAAAGCCCGGCCCCGAATGCTGCTCCACGCCAATTAATGGATTAAGAAATTATTTTGAGGCGAGGCTTGTTGTGAGACAGCTATGATATGCGGCTGGAGAGGCATTTCTGTTGTGCTTATTGCCAACTACATGAGGCCTGAATGCAGCCACGTCATACAGCAAGGTAAGGAGACCTTAAATTATATCCCAAGACAAAGAGAGATGCGATACAAAACATCCTCTGGCAGCAAAGCGACGAGCTTACAGATCACCTCGGAAGGCAAAAGCATCTGTTAACCCCAAAAACGACAGCGTCCCGCAGCACCTTTAACCCCCGCCGTACTCGTCTTAAGAGCTGCCTTTATAGATTTTGGAGAAAGCTGAAAATGGAGATTGAGAATCGACTTGAACCGGAGAATGACATTTGATTATTTACTTTGTGGCGCTCGAGTTTTGGAGTGTGTGTGAGTATATCTGGGGGCTAACCACACTGAGTTTATGCCTCTACGATCAAATTCTGTATCTGACATTTAGAAATAAATCCAAGTGTGTAAAGTGTCAGCTAAATGGATATTCATATTTTATTTTATTTTATTTTATTTTATCTTAGTCTGAAAACCATGAAAAGTAAATGAATCAAATTAGGAAATCATTTACAGAGGTTAAATTACACAAGAATCCATTTAAAAGGTGACTGAACAACAGAAAAGTGGAAATAAACAAAAATTTACAATTTGTTTACATTTTCTTTTAAATTACATTTTAAAAACTGCTGTACACACCTCTCAAAAATCTGTAGAACCATTTTTCTTGCCATTATAATCAAACCTTTGTTATAATTGCCGAGCTGCTTTTTGCTAGTTTGACGATTCATCTTTGGTGATGAGCTACAAGTCTCTGTACCATCACCCTAATCTGGAACTCCCTCCACATATTCTCTGTCAGATTCAAGCTGAGATTTGGGCCAACATTTAATACTGCCTTGGTGAAAACCATTATGGTTAACTGTTGACTTTGGGGAAAGTTTCCACGATTTATTTAGCAAATAAATTAAACTATAAAAAAAAAAAAAAAAAAAAAATTTTTTTTTCCTCATTTTAAATGTGCCTACAGATTATTTTCAAAACAAAAAAGGGTCAGAAAAATAATCTCAAAGAATTTAATATTTATATTTTCTTACTGCTGAACATAAATAAAGCAAAAACATTTTCTAGGGAGGGAAATAAAGTTAAGCTCTTGAAGACTTTAAATCTCAAAAAGAAGTCTTTTTAATTTACCTCTCAAAGTTTGACAGCAATATAACTGAACAAAGTTATCATAGCAAAGGAATATGCAACAATTACATGTTTAATGACATGTGAGTAACTGAAAAACAAGTTGCGTGTCACTTCCTAAGAAAAACATCTCAAATTTGGGTCATTATTGGTCAGAATGAGATTCTCACACTATGAGAACTGAATCAAACTACACTGGTATTTTACATTGGTACAGATATTTTACCAGTGCAAACTGGTATTAATTAGAAAATAATCTCCTTCCCCTTTTTGACATCTAAAGGACAGGACTGTTTGTGTCTTTTTGCTCCAGATTTATTCCTCCAACTTTTTTTTTTGGAATCGACAGAAAACTAAAGTGTGTTTTTTTTTTAACCAGCTGACTGGCAGTGCACAGCAACTACTTCCTATGCTGATAACAACATGCTCACTCTCTTTAGGAATATCAAAGTTTCTTTAAACTTTTGATGCCAGTGATTTGTAACTTCATCTCAGTCTCTTAATTCATAACAGAGAATCTAAAAGGAGGAAACTTGTTTAGCATTTATAGCAGAATGAGAAGAGTTTTTTAAAGAATAATTGTTGGGGGTTTTATGTGCATCTTAGGTCTACTTTGAGTGTTATTGGCTGATTCACCTGCAGAAAATTGACTTGAATTAATACAGACAGACAACAAAAAGCAAATGACTGAATATAAACATCATAAGCAATTTCTTCTCTGTCATCCAGTCAGGTTATCTACAGAGCTTTCTCATCACACAGCTTTTAAACCGCCCATCCTGGAAGGAAGCTTTATGAATAAAATTAAGCTGCAATATTTTAGGCTAAACACTGATAGATAAACAGCCAATCAATCATTCACTATTTAATAATGTAGCTGGAATCAAACAGCAGAGCCGATCAAGCAGCGCTGTCAAAGCGCCGGGTCTCTGCCCTCCCTGCTGGAGCTAAAAATACATCTGCTCAAGTAATTAGAAATACATTGAAAGGAGTTTCTAATAGTGTGAGTGCACAATGTGATATGTGGTCAAAAAGAGCCTGCTGATTGGTATTCAATCCATTACAGACCCCGAGTAGACCCTAATTCTCACCAACATGAGAAATGGCAGCCCATTTTCCTGCGCTAATGCAAACAACATAGCTCCTCTAAAATCAATGTAATTGGCCGAACCATTTAGTCGGGCTGAATGTCTTGAGTGATGCTTGTAGCGGAGTGATGATGGCGTGGTAGTTCCTTTATGCCGAGGGCTGCGAGGGGTGAGGGGGGTAGTGCTCTGTCAGGTTAGAAGATTTTTATATATTTTTTAGAACTTGTCAACCAGTGGAGCTGCTTTCAACTTTGTGTCTCATTTTATTAAAACATAAAATATGTAGTGTCTGTTATTTTCTGATGCGCCATAGTTGCACGTTTTTAGAGATATCAGAGTAAAAGGGGAAAAGAGGAGGATTACAGATGCACAGCGGATGGATTTTAATTTATGTTGAGGTTATTGTTGTCAAGCCACTGTGGACGAGCTGCAGAGAGCCACTGCTCGGGTGGAAACACCCTGCACACCACATCTCCATGGAGAGCCATGGAGAAAAATAGGAGAAGAAGGTTTGACTTGATTTCAAGATGATTTTAGCTGAATACTTTACAATCCTGGAAGAAAAGCTGTGAAAGCTGCAGAGGTCTGGAGACGATTCTAAAAACACAGCCAGAGATATGGTTCATGAAATCTGGGAAACTGATGTTCACATACAAAGTCACTTGAGCTTTTTTTCCTATGGTAAAAGAAAATCACACTCTAAATGTGCAAAGCTGGTTAAGACAAATACCCCAAAAGAGCTGGAAATGTAAACAAACTATGTGCCATGATGTGATCTATCACATACAATCCCAATAAAATATCTTAGAAATTGATGTTTCTACATCACAAAAATGGAGGAAAATATTTTTAGGAGGACTCTTCTAAGGTACTTTCATCAGGTCAGCCTTATTCCATTCCAGGTTTTATTTTATTTTTTTACCTTTTACAGCACAGATATTGCCAGAAAATTAAGTGTTAGCCTACGCTAAATCTGCTAAACGATTCAGGCTAATTCAGCAGCTAAAGGAACACAGTGATGATGTCACAGTTGACCGGACATTATTACTTTATAATTTTTAACAACTACATCAACAACTGCAATTTTCTGCCCAAGGAGTAAAACGCAAAAGCGAGGAAATACAGTTTCAGCAAACTGTCTGAGTCCCGCTTGGAGGAGGTTTCTAATGCGATTCATATTTCTCACAATGCATGTCAGCAGAGCCTTTTCATCAGCCACGGCTCTATGCAGAGAGAACACACGCCGGCAGCAATAAACCCAGAGCAACAGCAAAGAGCAAAGTCAACACAGGATGGTGCAGAAAGAGCAGACATAATGCTGACAGTTTTATTAGCAAATGCTGCAAAGGCATAAAGATTTAAGAATCTGTATCAGGACATTAAACTAAATCACACAAAACAAAAAAGTGTTAAACTCTAATGTTCATCTTTATACCTGAAGTTTACAGTTCCTATCACCATTTTCTTTATAAATGTCTGGGGGAAAAATGACATTGGTCTAGTTTATGATTGTTTGGTCGTGTGTCATGAAAGTAATTGGACGTAAAAAAAAAATGTAAAAGTTGATTTCAATTCATTATGGAATTTTCATTACATTATCTACATTGGCTAAAGTCAAATAAATATCATTGTGAGAATATTTTTCCCCTCTGCAATCAGAAACTAATTTCACATGTTTGAGCCTATTTGTTGCCAAACTAATGTCAATAAGAAATCAAAAGATGGCAACGAGATTGATCTTGAGTTCCATATTAAAATATGTGTGGCAGCAATTAAACAGAAATTCACAAAAATTATGTTGAATTAAACCTAAAAAAATTAGTTTGAATTTTTAAAATGTAAAGATCCATTAGCAATGTCTCTGTTCTTATCAGGTGGTGGATATAATTCCTTCTGGAAAAATCTATTTACTAACAAAAATATTTTTTGCATGTCAGTGCAACAAAAATACATAGTAGGTAATAAAATGTGAAACTCAATATTAGGCCAGCTATGCTTTAGTTGTTTTTTTGTAAGTCTTCTTTAAATCCAGAGCAGATTTTGTGGCAGTAATCTCCTGAATTTGGTAAAAATATATATATGTATATTCTGTACAGAGCTGAATATTCAGCACTGGTCCTTACAATAACTTATAAAAGAAACAAAATCAACTCCCCATAGAAAGAAAGGATAAATGGGAAATGGACTGAATCTGATTGGATGTTTTAAATGGATAGTGATAATTGAGTTGTAATTTCAAGCCATTGTTTTTCTTTTGCTTCTTTTTATAAATAGTCTCTTTTTTCAAAAGTTGTTTTTCACACAGAGACTTAAGTTCACACAACATCTCCTCTTTTGCCATTGAGTGACATGGAGAACAGCCACAAGGGGAGGAGCACAGCAGATCTGGTGATATACAAATTAGTCTTCCTCTCTACTCTCACATGAACACCAATAACTGCAGTCTAATCTAATCCTGTTCTTACCATTTCATTATTCCCATAAAATATTTTGCGGATAAAATGAATCATAACAGAATGCATCCTAAACATAACTACATTTATAAAAATAAAGCCAGTGTCATGAACCAACCTGCAATATCCAGCTTCCCTCAAAAGGTTGTAAATTCAATCTTTAGCTGTTTAGCACAATAAGCGGCACAACTTAAAGTTGAGTAATAAAACCACAAGAAATCGCATTCATTTAAACATATGGACGTTTACCAACCAACCTGGGCCCAGATAAGATCTCCATCTGGTGCAGACCTACTAAATCCACTTCTTAAGAAATTCCAACAGACACATGAAATTCATATGCTGTTTACAAATGAATCAAAAGGAAAATTCTCCTTTATGTAGCTTCATATTTGTGCCAAACTGCTATGATTGATCACAGAGACAGACAGGATGAGCAAAATATTTCTTGAAACTACTGGACGCTTTTTGACAATATTTCTTCTCATTTATTTTTTCTTTAAATGAGGCCAGCAAGTGATCCTTATACAGATAAAACGGATTATATACAAAAAAATCGGCTCATTATTTAAAATGGTCATGCTTTTGTGCGTGATGTGATTAGTGATTAGTGTTCCTAATCTTATTAATGTCAGCTTGTTTCTGCAAAGAAAATTTCGGCGCGATGATTTATTTCATAACTCATTTTAAAAGAATGTGGCTTAAAAAAAAAACAAAGATAAATCTCTAAATTGCACTAATATGAAATGCATCCTTTATGTGTAGCCGTGTGCAGAGTGAAATAGAGAAAGTATTGCAATAATACGGAGCTGTGACTGGTATAATTTGCTCAGAGCTAAAACTCCCTGCAGCATTTTGAACAAAGCTTCCCCCTGTGATTGTTTCTTCCTCTTCACATTCAGTTGATGTTCGTCTCTGCAAGGAGCGACTCAGAAAAAGTAAAGCTAATGGTGCATCAACAGGTTGAGAGTCTGAGCTCACATAATGGCAGTATTTACTCCGCTTGGCCATAATAACTCGGCTGAAGAAATGGCATAATGCATGCACATTCAGAAGGACCGACAGTTCTCATCTTTCTATTCCTGTTTTAAACTGTCAGCTTCTTAGAAAAACTTCTATTCCAGTCTTGTTTATGTTGCGTGTGAGACCAGACATTGTCCGACTATTGGGTTTTCCATAAACGTCCAGTTTAAAAGTGGAAATCATGAACATTATGATGGAGGGTAAAGCCATGTGATCACTTCACACTTTGTATTTCTTTCTGTTTTTATGGAGCAATGCAAACATAAGCAATAAAATGCATTAAAGGCCATATTACAGGACTTTTGCCTTTTTTTATGTCAGAAAAAAGCTACAATTATGTTATTAACAAGGCTATATTAAGTTGAGGTTTTGATTTCAATATTATCTGTATAAAGATTTACTTTAATTTTAAAACATGATCTATAGCTTGGCATGTGAGCAAACTATGCAATCAAAGCTAAATGCCCTACATTTAAATTTTTGGTACAAATATCAACTAGAACAGCAATACTCTAGACTTGTAGTCTAAAAGCAACAATGTCTTAATGATAGACTGATAATAATGAATGCATGGAAGAGGTTTTAAAGCCAGCGGAAAACATGTCACCAATTTTGTGCTTTTGTTGAAGTTTAAAGATGGTTTCCAGGCTCCCTCTGCTGGGTTTCTACACTCCACACAGACGGCAAAAGCAACAACTGGGTCAAGATCTTGTTTCCTAATATTTCTAGCTTCTCCTAGTTTTCCTACTTTGAAAGATGCTAAAGCTAGAGTATCCCTTCTTTGTTATTTTTAGTGGTTTTTCATATTTAAACACAAAAGAAATGGCTTTACTGATTTATAAAGACAACTTTTCTTCAGCTTTTCGATAAATTATGAGACTGATATATTTATGTACATTAAGGTTGCTATTCTGTCTAGAGCGTGCACATCTTTGGACTCATGCTTGAAATTGTACATAAAAATCTATCTGCAAACATCGGAGGAATTTAGTGTTGATATTTTTTATTAAGAAAACTAAAAATGTGTTTAGTTACAAATGTCTAGGTGATTTAGTAATAGCTCAAAGGTCAAAACCTGATTCTTAATTAAAAACAACTTTTGGGTTTTTAACACATATAAACCGAAGAAAATGTGTGACTAATAACTCTATCCTTTAGACCACACCGCCATCTAGTGGCCTGATTAAGTGTCACCATCAGCCAGCTCATACACTCTACAAATGCAGTCTGATATCATTCGCCTGCTGAAGTGAATCAAATGTCATAATTTTAAGTATGAAGATATGCTACAGTTCTTTAATATAGGAACCACCTGAATAACCATGGAAAAAAATAACTTAGTTTTAACCTAAACCAAGCCAGATGTACTCCGGCCATCTTTAAATTAATGAAAATGTTATACATGTGAATCTATCTTTACAAATTGGCTGTTTGTTTTTCCTTTAAAAGCTATGTGGAGTTAAGTTCCTGCTCTTTTATAAAAATGCAGATGATTAACAGAAATAAACTTATACAGCTCTACAGATCTATACCAAGAGGAAACGCTTCATGTTTTAACACTGATCTTGTGCAACCCCCAAACTGCATTCAACAATAATACAAATTTGGTAATCTATCACAAGTAGTTGCTACAGATGGAGATCTTTTTACATTAGGGTCAAATTATTACGAAAACTGTATGTCTTTTAATAATCATACTTTTTTCTCTCTTTGACATATAAAATGACATCTATTCTGTGATGTTCACTTAAAAGCATGAAATTATTAAACTTGCCTTAATACAAAAAAGTATTTTTTAAAAAGGAGAGATTCAAATCCTATTCTTACTGCTGAGAATTGATTAAATATTTTCCTAAGCACGTGTGGAAAAGCTGACTTAAACTTTCTTCTTAAATTCAGTGAAAGAACTTACTAAATGTTCCAGAATCGCGCAAATACAGTAAGTGATCCTCCATTTTTAAATGTCTAGACTCCCTGCAATCAAATAAATTTGCTAAATACTCATTACACCACAGTAGACTGATTACAGGCACACCTTAAATCAGAATATCCTTAGAATTGTATTTTACTGCAGTAAATTAATTCAAAAAGTGAAACCGATACAGTTCATAGATTTATGACACATCTAAGGCATTTCTTACTGATTTTTTTAAGGATTTTTAATACAGAAATGCTATGGCACACTCAATTTTTTGGGCAAGTTGAGTGGAAGGAAAACATCTGGTGAAAGAAGTCCTCTTTTCAGATGAAAGGCTTGTCTTTTTGAACTGATGATCTGATGTCACTATGGGTGGCACGGAGTTATTTAGATGTAATTTAAGTGTTATAACAATGTAATACGTCTCCAGTTGAATGAGAATCAGACAGACCTTAGTAGAAAACCTTGCAGGCTTTGTGGTATCTTCTGTCCTGGATGAACCAAAATGGCTCTATATGTAAAGACATGAGTACATATAATGATGATGAGTTTCACTTTCTGAAAGCAGTGACATGACGTATTAAAATGTTTAATGATATTCTAATATTTTGAGATGCACGTGTATAAAGCTGCAATAATCTTGTCCTTAAATCAGCAAACCTTCAGTTCAGTTTCATGACATTCATGTCAAACTGTGCAGCAGTTTTCTTAGTTTCAATATTTATAATGGAGCAGTAAAAATGAAAGAAATTCACATGCAAACAATAAGTAACAGAGTGAATCACACAATAAATATTGAGCACATGAATAAAAGCCGTAGAAAGGCGGCATTTAGCTTGTCAGTGTTTAGAAAGTATCCCTGCTGTTAAGTGCAAATCGATATCAGCTGCTTTAATATCGACTGATCTACAAAAAGGTTCTCATTTCCAAAGTATTGCACAGACTGTGTAAATTTGGAAAGAGATCTTCTGAAAAAGTCTTATGATCACTAGTAACTGAAAATAGGTAATTTATGTAATTTATGGTTGGTCTGATTTAATATCGTTGAGGTTTGCTGTGCACCCAAACCAAGAGCAAAACATGTTGGACTTGGACTAACAGGTTTATGAATCAAAGTATATTTTTACGGGTGAGCACACTTATGCAACAAGGTTATTGCAATGATTTTATTTTAAAATTTTTAACAGATTTTTTTTTCCAGTTGAATTGTACAGATTTTGCATTAAATCTTGGGGATATGTTTGGAACAACACAACTGTGCATCTTTTATCAGCTGAACGTCAACTATGCTCCAAATTATCCACTTAATTTATAAATGTGATGAAGTAACGTCAAGTTCAGTTTGGGATTTTCAGGAGCATCACTTCTGACCTGGGTCTGTCTCCATGGTAATTTACACTAATAAAATTTGAGTTTAATGTCATAAGAGCACCACCTCTAATCTAATTAATATCTCGTGAAAATATATATATATAAAATTGCCATGTCTTTTTTTCCTTCTTCTCCAAGGTTACAACATATCTCTAAGAAACCGATTAATTTGCTTGTATAATTTGTCAAAATGTCATTTAAAATTACAAAACAACCATAATCAAGTAATTTGGGACAAACTTTGTGCCACACAATTATCAAGTTGAAAACAATTTAGCTATATAAAAATATCAAAATTAAACAACTTTTTAAATAATTTTTATCTAAACAAAAATAAACTAAAAATGTAAGACTTTATTGAGTGAACCAAAACTTGGATTTGTAAATCATTATAGAGCTAAAACATAAGACAGGATCACAGATTCCTCATGTTTTGGGATATTTTTTTGTTTTGTTTTGTTTTAGTTTTTATTCCGACAAAAAAATCTCTAGACAAAAAGCACAACAAAAAAACATAAATATGTCACCGAAGCTGCAAACAACAATACAAAATTAGAGAAGAGGGAGACCACCCAAGTCTGCTTTTGTAAAAGATCCTGGAAGTTTGTGGTTCTATTTATCGTGAAATTCAGATTTATGCAGAAACCTGGTTAACAAATGACAAATATTTTCTTCTATACCTGACTTTTGCTATGTTTTAAGAACCTTATGATTATGAACATGTTGGCCTAAAGAAATCCAACATGGTGCCCTGGTCCTATATTTGTCAGGGGCCTCACAGGGTCACAAATGGCCCCCTGGCCCTGGCTGCACTTCAGTTTGTTTCTATGGCATTTAATACAATAAATTATGCAACCACAAAATGCTATTATTCAAGTCAAGTTGAATATTTTGAAGCTGCTTCCTGCCACGGAGCCCATAACAACATTAATACACACATTTCACTGAAGAGTGGAAGGATACATAGATTTATTGCACTGCAGAATTTAGGCTATATTTTTTTTTTTTTTTTTTTTTTAACTTCTGGGTATAAACAAAGATAAAATATTGTACAAAATCTAAAACAAAGCGCTCAGGAAAAGCAGCAGCTTTAAATTGATTGCCATCAAAACACCAAGTCTATGGCACAAAACCAATAAAATAAATCCAACATGTAATTTCTCTACTTTTATGACAAGCTCCACCTGCTCATCTCTCCAGTCCCACCTGAGCATGTATGCTTCTCATTGCTGAGTTAGTGGAGACTGTTCATGAGCACAGATATATTTAGTGAATTTTCAGACCCATTCAGCAATCCCTTTTCAGAAAAGCGACCTTTGGTGACTAGTGTGAACACCTTCCCTCAAGAACAGGTGTTGCTGCAGGTTCCTTCTCCTTTCCTAAAAGGCTCACAGGTAACATCTGGTGCAGGAGTCACTCCCAGCTGCAGTGACAGCCACACTCTCTGCATCAAGACAAGCTAAACATTCAAGCTGAAGGAGAATTCATAGAATTATTCACAAGAATCCCACCTATTTGTGGATAAATTCATGTCTAAAATATTCACAGAAAATATATATAATGATATATAATTACCATTATATCTAAGCTGAAACACTTGCATATAATTCTACTTGACATATTATTGGTTGGTGTTTGCAAAGCAGCCAATCCAGGAGTACCGTTTCTTATCAATGGCGTTGATTAGCTGTGGCCCCAAACAGCAGTGATGTGGAAGTCCATTGATGTTAGCTTCTGTAGTCATGCTAATACGGCTTCCACTATGTATTAATGCATATTAAAGTATATTTTGTTTTTGAACTATTAATATAGGCAGTTATAAGCATTTCTAGAGGGGTCTCAAGTAAGGAGGGGCTTAACAGTGTGTGTTCTGCTTTTCAAAGGGAAATATACATGAAAATTATTCACATAAAGTCAAAAAAAGAGATGCTATGGTTTTTAAAAATGGCTCCTAATTGCAGCAGGTAGATTGAAAAAAGCAAATGTCCAACAATGACGCCTTGAGGTACACCTCAGGGCAGCGCAGCAGAGTCTGAGCTCAATCCACATGAATACAAAAACATCTAAAGAGTAGAAATTGTTATTCCAAGCCACTGAGCATGGAGATGATTTTATGAATAACCATTATGCAAAGGTTTCTAATAAAAAAAAACTTTTCCTGTTGACATTCACACAGCCTTTACATTTGATCCCAAGCAAATAATTGACAATGAACCATTTTTAAGAGATAGGGTACAGTCTTAGTTGTTGGTGGATACGTTCATAATATAAAGAGCAAAACCTAACCACAAGATGAATGTAAAAGTAAGTTTATTTATAGCATATTTAGATGTATGTTAGCCCAAATTATTTCACCTGTTGCTATTTATGTAATTTCTATTGTGGATCATTGTTCATTCTATAAACATGTTTATTTTTCCTCTAGTTTTTTTTATCAAATATGTTTTATCATTTGTTGTTGTTTGTAATTTTTTACTTATTTAACTTCCAATGTCTGGTATTGTTTTGTCATTTTAATTTGATCTATCTCTTAGATATTGTTTTTTGATGTTTTCCACTTACTTTAGACTTAATATTTTTTTATTAGCTTTTTCACTTGTTTACAAAAACATTTATTTAGGATTGCTAATTAATATCTAAATTTGTATGTATTTTGGTTTTGTTTATTTAATTTTTCAGTTGTATACTTTCTTTGATTTTTTTTTGGTTACTTATTTTTACTTTTTATCATGTTTTCTGATGGGAATTATTTTTATTTGTTACTTTTGTTGTACATTATACAGATTAGATATCAGGTTGGTAGAAGGTCTGTTTTTCCTGTTATATTAAATTTTCAGTCATATATTTCTGCAATAATGTAAAAGTCATCATGTCAAAGTCCTACAGTACCTTCTTTCTTCAGCATTTTCCAACTCAGGAAAGTTTTCCCGACACTTTCCAGTCACAGGAGGCAAGAAGATTTGAAATCTCACTTAATGCACGCCCCTCACTGGATGGATGTTGAAAAATTGCCGCTTGAAGATGTGAAGTGCAGTTCTCTCTTCTGTTTGCTTTGCAGTTCCTGCTTCAATCACGTTGATATTTTTGTTTCCCAAAGAATCAGATGCTGCATCCTTTAAAAAAAAAGATCCATCAACAGCCTCACGTCCTTACTTCTTCCCTCAGGACTCTCCAAGCACTCAGAAAAAACAACCTGTCAAAAATGATCCATTCTCACCTGCAGGAATAAAATAACCAAAATGCTCAGAGAGGAAAAGTTGCCGAGCGGAGGAAGTGAGGTGAGGAGTTGAGCATCCTGCCGTCTCTCAGTCAGGAGGATGAATAGAAAGTCAGCCTCTCTGCCTCCTTTTATCCTCCCTCTTTCTCTCTTCCCCTGCTGCCTCACTTTGGCTTTTACCCTGGCTGCAATGTGTGCGAGTGCATGTGTGTGCAGCGAGGGACCTCTTTCAGAACAGCAGGAATATATTATAACCCAAACAAAAGGAGCCAGCTTATTGTTTATGAATTACCAGCCTTCCAAAGCCAACAAAGGCCCCTATTTTCATAGAAAACTCCATTTTCATTTCAGCTCCATTTGATTATCCGAGCAAAGAAAATAAAAAGGCCTCTCCGGTCGCAACATCCAAGAGGGATTCATTTCTTCTTCGTTCTCTCATTCAGCTCCTCTGAAAAGGTTTCTTTATTGCCTTCTTTTCAGCGCTGACATCAAAATGGGCTTTTAGGAGTAAACCAATGACAAAAAATTATTGCTCGCCTGTTTTGTACAATAACCAGGGCAGGGGAAAGAGAGGAGTCCTGTGTTGTCTTTGTCATCTTTCTTTCGGCTTTTTTCCTCTTGTGCTCCTTTCTGCTACTGGAGAAGAAAATTGCAGAGGCTGAAAATGAGTGGCACAGCTTTGGAGGAAAGTGGAACGCACAAAGCAACAATACAAGTCAAGTATAAATTATCGCCGGCTACTGAACACAAAGATAAAGTGCAGCTAGAAAGAGAAAATCAATAACAAAATATATTGTGATAGACAAGTGATCAATATCAATGAATAAAAAAGGTCTGATAGAATATTCAATAATTTCACACCGTTCTGAGGGATGTAGGCATCCAATATTGGCGGCATCAACTAATCTCTCACGCTTTCATTACCTAGCAACAACCTGTTGAGTAACATGCGCAGCAGCAGTATAAGTTTTCACCACCGTGCCTCACAACTGCTTAAAAACAGTACAAAACCACAGTGTGGAGTGAAAACTGTAGATAAAACAGGATTGGCCACTTCACCAGTTTGGAAGTATTTCAGATATTCAAAATTAAAAACAAATCAATAATTAAACGCTTATATTATGATGTGTTTTTCAGTCAGTTTAGAACTAGTTCTTGTTCATTACAAACTAATGACGCTGGTGTCATATGATAATGTCAGGCTGCTTTTCTGCATCAGGACCTTTTTTTTTTTGCATATTTTCACTGGTGTTATGATAATTTAAGTTTCACTAACCAGAAATGTAATGTTGAGTAAATTAGATATTTCAGGCCTGCCATAATCATTTATTTACAGCTTTAGGCTGCCTTTTCTTTCACGTTCATGAGACAAAAGCCACTGAATTCAACCGAAAAGAAAAATTTCTTAAGATTACGATGTAAGAAATTTAAGTAGTGTTAATAACACTTCAGGAAAATGATTCAGGATGTAGTATTACCTAGTTATAAAAGTCAATGAGATAACCCTGCCTGCTTAACAAAGGCTAGAAAGATTTGAATCAGTTTAGTCAATAAATTAACAACAAATGTTAAAATATGAGAAATTAAAGTTTTTAATAAAAATAATAATTTTTTTACATGTTGATTGACGCAGAAGATGTTTTTTTTTTTTTATCCTGCAGGTTCCTTTTCATGTCTGACTGGATGAATATTTGGCTCAAGACAAAAGGTGAACTAATCAATTATTCCTCTTGCAAGGCTCCGGTGCTGTTGTGAAAAGCGTTGACATTTGAGCTTTCCAGAAGACATCTGCAGATTTATATGCCTTCCATTGTGCGAGGCAGCCAGTCTCTATCAAAGGCTGTAAAAGGCCTTGTCAATTTGGTAGGGACAACTCCACAAAGACTCCTTTCTTCTCTGTTGTTGCGAGAATAATGCTTTTCACTGGTGTTCTGCCAAAACCGCCTGGCAGTCCGGCCGTGCGATGTTATTGATTGCATTGATAACAGACGACTACCATGGAAACTATCAAACGGATCCACGGTGAAACATCAAGCACATATCTAGTATGAATGAAGATTTTACAAAACAAATACAGTAAGTTTTGATTCATGTTAGTCGATGTCGAATATACAGTCAGAAGTTTACACACCATAATGTTTTTTTTTGTCAATTTTTCATTTGCCACTTCTTATTAAAACACTTTTACTTGTTTTAAATCATACTGACAACAGAAACTACCCTAATGACTCGGATAAAAAGATTACATACCTGATTTTGGTCTTGTAACCTGCACATAAGTTGACACAAACTGCTCTGAATGGATACGAAAGGTAACAATATCTTGGCTCATGATAGACCATTGCCTCTTTCATCCAGTGCTACACTGACATTTCTGATTTCTGAGTCGTGGATAAGGCTAAATAAATGTCAAAGCAACTGCAGGAAGAGGTAACTGAGTTGTATAAAACAAGAAAAGAACAGAAAACGATATCCAAAGAACTGAGAATGCCTCTGGAACAAACTCATATGAACTAATGAGATTAATATTTATCTTTTTAGCCATAAACATTTGGAGGAGTCACCAAGGCCTATGATGAAAGGTCCAACTTTCTTACTGTGAAACACGGAGGAGGGCTGCTGATGTTTTAGAGGGTGAGCAACAAAGGCACAGGGTCAGGGCAGCTGATTGTTGCTGCGGTGCAAAGGATATTTTGTAATACAAATAAATAATGTAGTCATAAAATAGCATAAAAACAAAAAAGAAAGAGTAATTATAAGTTTCAAATTTGATTTAAAAATTTGAGATAGATGGACAGATAGATATTACGATTAGTATGGACCTTCATGAGCAGGTAGGTAAACTTAAGCTACAGCAGCAGACATAAACATAAACAAGTGATTAATTTCACTCACATATTTCGCTGACTAGTCTGTTCCATCCCGTGTCGATGAAGTTCTCGAGAAATCCTGTGTCCTCTTCTTTCTTCACTCCTGCTGGCTGAAGAAAAATTTTTGAGAAATTAACAAGTTTCGCAATTAATATTAATAATTATTTTCTTAGTTATTTTTATATTCTACAATTCAGTGCATTCAGTGGACATCGTGCTACAACTTACATTGGAGTTTATTTTCTGAGGAAGCGCTATCTTTGTTTTATTCCTGCGTGTTTCAGTCGCTTTGAAACAATCAAGTTATACCGACTTTCACCTGCGTTTGATTGCGTAAGGTGTAATTCCCTTCAACAAATTTCGTCCTGGATTAGATACTGTTGGGTTGTCCGGTAAAAAACTGGAACGGGGGGAAATTAATATTTTACGCTGTTGTTTAATTGGGATTTTATATGACGTGGTATTTAGAGGTGGAATGAACATTTACACTCTCGGATAAAAATGTCCTATACAGTAGGTAATCGGAAATAGAGCTAGTTATATAAATTTCTCAAGCATCTTATATTCAATTTGTTGAGTCGATAAACACTTGTGCTGCACTCAGCAAGTAGAAAAAAGATCGTTATATTTTTATAGGTATAGACTGAAGCTGTAGAGGTTTCTCAGGTTTAAAAGTGTTGTGACAAAAAAAAACACAAACAAAAAAAAAGGCAATTTAAGTTTTAAATTCGACTCGCATTTCAATTAGACAAGATACATTACTAACAGTATCAGCGCAGGTTCACGTCAAAATTTAAGCCGCAGCGGCTTATATAAACAAAAAATATATACATTTATTTCACTCACATATTTCGCTGTCCAGTCTACTTCTTTAGTCAGTCTCTGTCAGCCAACACAGTTTATGTTAATAGTTATAAGTGTGTTCCTTTCAGATATTACCGTGCGCATTTAGTGCAACTTGTGTTATAACTTACGTTTATTGTTCATGGGAAGCGCTATCCGTGTTTTGTTCCAGAGAATCTTCGTCTGTCTGAAATAATCAAATCAGGCCGAGTTTCACCTGCGTCTGTTTGCTAAAGGTGTAATACCATTTTCGACCACTACGATTATATAACGTTAAGTGGCGGCGCCGTTTCACTCAGATTTCAGCCCGAATTAGATACTTTTGGGTTATCGGATAACAAAACTGGAACACATTTACTGGGACTTTATCTGACAATTTAGAAATTGAATGAAAACGAAGCATGATTTTTAAATAAAAAAATAAATAAATAAAAATCTTAAAAGTGTGGCATGCAATCCAAATGCCAATCCATTTCCACTTGAGAATAAGGTGTATTTTCACCTTCCAGGAGGAAAACCCCTCAAATATATAGTGAAGAAGAGCAAAGCTGGTGGACACAGAACACAATGTAATCATCTTTTTATTCTCAATGACAGACTCAAGTTTCACTTGGATTCAGCATTTTATTCATGGGCAGATCAATAGGTGAAATAAATAGAGATGGTTGTTATAGTAACCTCTGCAATCATTTTCATCATTCTAACACCAGGGCACAGAACACATTTACATCAGTTACTGCTAAATACACAAGTTAGAGTTAAATCATTGCCATACTTGATCATACAACTAACACAACAGATGCTGTCAAGGTATAAGCAATATGTTTTAGCAGTATATCTACTGCTGATGAGAAACTGCTCTATAGATCACATATGTGATGTGAGCCAGGGTCAAGTAGAAAAGAGGTGTTAATGAAAGCAAGTAAAAAAATAAAATAAAATGAAAACAAAGATAAATATAAGACTTATTCAACAGTAAATTGCATATTGACAAAAATCAAACACATTTTCCAGTGTAATATTGCTTTAAATTTGGCTTTGCAAAGACAAATGTCCATTGAGTTTTTTTCCCCCCATCAGTCGCATTGCTTAAGCAGAACTCAAAAAAGTGAGTCGGATGGTTTTTACCATTATTACATTTCCAACTTAGTGCTAAGTTTTATTTTATTACTCATTTTTAGTGTTTCACCAAACAAGCTTGCACTTTGCAATGGATTATAGAAATCTAACAGCTAAAGTGCCTCAATAGTATCTGAAAAATATTCAGTTATGACAACAGGAATGAAAAACTTCCCATTTATTGCATTAAGGATGAGACCTAAGTTGGAACCATTGAACAGAGTTCAGTAGAAGGCCTCTTCTGATGTTTTTCCTGTTACCATGAACAAATATGCATTTTTACTGACCATTAATGATGAAAGGAATGGATTCTAAGGTCAGAAAGGAAAATGTTTTTAAGTTACAGGGGTTCTAAAATGTAAACGGACCAAATAACTAAAAGTTTTTTGTTTTTTGCTTAAGAGGCAGTTCAAGTCAATATAACATTATGAGCACCTTTAAATATTGCTTGAAAAATTAAAGTAGAAATGGGTGTTAATTTGGAGCTGGAAACATAAGGTATTAAGCCCTGAGGTTTTCTGAAAACCAAACATTTTCAAGATGTTTTATTGTAGCTTATCAAATTAAAACAAATATAAATACGACTGTTCTGTTATTTTTTTTTTCCTGTGGTCCCATAACATAATCTCATCATCAGTTACAAACATTTTTTTAAACTATTAGTTACTCTTTTGCGGTTCATAAATCTTTATAAACGCTGGTGCATTATTGGCTGATTTATGATGTTTTTGGTAACTTCATAGCTGGCTTGTTGGTTCCTTTAAATGTTCATTTCATTTGGAGACAAAATATACAGTTAAATGTTTTATAGCAACTCCTAATGGGAATGAACCATGTGAACTCATTTTTCCAGGACTGAATGATTATACACCATAAAACTAGAATGATTTCTAAAGTTAGGAAGTTGGAGCCTGAATTATAGATATACCCACTAACATTTGGTTTAAATTCAAACCTCCACCAAACAGTATGTAGAAAATATTTTTATATGCATTTGTTGAAACTGTCATAATGTCATAATAGTATGGTATGACACAGATAAACTGGCGTAAAAAGAAAAAAAAAAATCAAGCTCCTCTGCCTTCTCCCAGTGCTAACTAGAAACAATCAATCAGAGCCACGAGGCGCGTCTTAGCGCTGTCAATCATTCGCCATGTGATTAACAGCAGCAGAGGAGGAGGAAGAGTTCAGTCTTTTCACAGATTATCTGCCTCATAATGTATCGTCATGAAATGATGACAGTTTCAATAAATACGTAATAAACATATTCTTTATTAAAGTTACATACTGCAGCTTTAAGTGTTATGTTGTGTAATGACTCCGCTCTGGAAAAAGAAGCATTTATACGCATCACCATGAGTGAATGCAAAGTTCTCACAGGAAGTGTGACTGACAGTGACTGTGTGTGTGTGTGTGTGTGTTTTTAATCAAGACTTAACTATTGAACTTCCTTATGGTGTCTTGTTCATTTAAAACTGTCATATTTATGGACCAGGAGCAAATAAAATACAGTCCTGGATACCAGTGGAAGGAGCAGCGACAACACTAGGAAAGAAAAAGGAAATTATTATTGGTTCAAGTACAGAAGAAAAGACGAACCGAAGTGACATCCTCATGCCTACCAGCTGTTATGGCTTCATTACTTCATGAACAGTAGGGGCGGCTTCATCGATAGCTGGCAGGCAGTTTCCTGGTCCCTGGTTTGGCACATGGGTTAGTTCAAGGTTTTAAAATTAAATTAAGTGATGAAGAGTGGCACAAACTACTGGCAGCTTCTGTCCACACAGCTAACAGCTCTCATCATATAATGATTTAAATGTCAGAAATTGGTCCTGGCTTCAAATCTGAAGCGGTTTCAGAGGTTAGTCTCATCCCAGGTCGGGTCGTTCATGTTCTTCAGAACCCGCCTGACGATTCGCTCCAGCTCTTTTCTCGCTCGCTGCTCCTCCTCCAGTGTCCGCTTTATTCTCTTGTTGTCCTGGAAAACAGAAGGAGACAGATTAACAAAGAACGAAAGAAAAAAAACAGGAACTCTGGGACAAAAAACTAATACTACAACAAAGTAGAAATCACACCACACATTTTATACACATAAAATGTGACCCTAAAATGAAAGAAAACTGGTATGACCAATACCAACTGCTTGGTTAGTCTGTATCCCATAATGCTAAACTGAATACAACAAAATTTAGATATCAAAATGATTTTTGTTTTTCAATCTAACCTCAATTTTGGGCTGAAATAAAATAGAATATAGGCAGGAATAAAAAGAAAGACGAAACTGACCTGCTTGAGTTCCTGAACCTCATCTCTGAGGCTATAAACGGTGTCCACCAGACTCCTGCAGGAGAAAAAATATATAATTTATACCCCATAACCTGTTTACATGTCGATCCAAAACAAGGAGAAAAAATTAAGCTACATTCACAAAAATAAAAAAGTACAACCAATGCAAGAAGCTGAATGTCAGTGGCAGGAGGTCATTTTTTTAAAAGTAGAACTTAATCCAAAACTACTGGTGCAAAAATAAAATAAATATGAAAGCTCTGCTTTAATATTTTTCTTCTATCAGTCATCCATATATATACATACAGGAATATTATTAATAAAAATTAGCAAAGGCATTAGTATACACATACGCTTTAACACACATAATGTTTATACTATAAAAAAAATCACAATGAAATGTATTTGTCACTAAGCCCTTTAAATTAGCCAAATGAAGTAAAATAGAACAAATCACATCTAAAAAAAATTATTTGATACATTGCAATGCATAAGTTCATCAAACAATTGACCTGTTTTTAAATATGATGCGCATATACTCAGATTTATTACCGTTCCTCCACTACAGTTTGTCCGTTGCTCCTTGTTTCTTCAACAATAATCTTCTCCTCCTCTGGGAACAGCATATGGACATCCTTTCTGCTGGAGCCTAAGACAATAAAAGTAAAAAAATCTATTTTTAATTTTTACAAAGTAACCAGAGTATTTCACAACTTAAGCAAGTAAAAAAAAATCTACACTTAATTGTTATTCTTAAATGATACTTAATCAGATATTTAAAAACAAAGTATTTGGAAGATTCCAGCAACACACTGACATCCACACAGCACCTATCACACACTTTGACTCAGCAGAAACAGTTCACAACAACGTCTTACGAGAAAACGAGGCGGTCCTGTGACTTTGATTAGTCCAGATACTGTCATAATCGGAGTCTTCTGATTGGTCAGAAGATGGCAGGTTACTAGGGAGCGCAGCCACTGTGAGGCTGGTCTCAGCCAGCACATGGTTGTGCATGAGGTCAGTTCCCTGCCATGCTTTACGGTGCCATAAAACACCAAATTACATGTTTTGGAGGATGAGGGAATAAAATCAAATCATATTGGATAAAGGGTGAAGAAGGTGTCGGAAAAACCATAAAGTCGGTTTGGACAAAAAACGCAAACAAAATAGGAAAATGCATGACAACACAAGGACAAATCAAAAATAATAATGATTTGTTTGGGACAAATAGGAAAATAGAGAATGGATGAGGATGACATAAGAGGTTGAATGAATATCAGAGAAAAGAGAGGAGAGAGAGAAACTTGTTAGTAAAAAAGAAAAGCTTTGAAGAAAAAGTAATTCACAGTACTAACAGTTTGAGACACTGTGTGTGGATATGAAGAAGTAAAGTAACTCACTTGAGTTTAGAGTCTGGCGAGTCTTTGCACTCGTGCAGTAAGCCTCGATCACCTTCAGTATCTGAGCGTCCTCCTCCAGAGCCGCTGTGCCTGACGCACCAGAGGAAGGTGGGAGGAACAGAAACATGACAGATGTTGAGGATAAATCCAAAAGTTTTAATGCAGAAGAAGAAACCTGTCAAAAGCTCATTTGTTTTCAGTGTGCTCAGCTTACTCTTTCTAGCAGTGAAATCTTCCTCCGATGGTTTCCTCTCTGGTTTCCTTATGGTAGGGAGCAGTGGCCTCTTGTTTTTGGGGCTTTTACTTACATCCTTTAAAAGACAAAATCAGTGCCAAAAAAAAAAAAAAAGGCGATTCAAAGATTTACAGCTGTAACTGCAAGAACATTTGGTTCAAATTTACATACAAGTTTCTTTACATTTCATTAACAAGG